>NW_028262380.1:62573388-62725777 GCF_047370975.1 Nipponia nippon
GCAAGTGCAGTAGTGACCTGATCTGGGCTGGCTTTGGTGCTCAATAACTCAACACACAACCTCTCCTGTCCTGAGTGACTACCATAACAGATGGAGCCCAAAGTCATGGACTAAATGAACTCAACAGATATTTTGTGGACATTTGTAGACATTTTATGGACATTTTACAGGAAAACTGGTGGTGAGGAAATGTGCTGGGGTCTTTTGGTTTGTTTTCCATTCTGCTGTAGTCCTCACTCAGTTTTACAAGCCGTATAGACAGGGTCAGCCTCAAAGAAGAGGGAGTGTAAACATGCATGAATCCTGCTGGGACTGATGAAGGTCTCTTTCTAGGTGCCATTGTGCTGCTTTTCTGAACCAAGTTCAGCCAGAGGGGAATGGGTATAAAGAGAATTGCTTAGGAAAACGTAAGCATTTTTTATGCTTCCTCAGTGCTACTGAATAGTTATGTGTAATCCTGTTTTAATTCTAGTATTTGGAAATAACAGTATTGATGCAAAGAGGAAAAACCTATGGTATGGTGTGTTCACCTTGGCTCGATGCCAGTGCCACTAAGCCACTCTATCACTCCCTGTCCTCAACTGGACAGGGGAGAGAAAATATAACACAAGACTCATGGGTTGAGATAAGGACAGGGAGAGATTGTTCACCAATTACTGTCATGAGCAAAACAGACTCAACTTGGGGAAGTTAATTTAATTTATTACCAATCAAATCAGAGTAAGGTAACAAGAAAATAAAAACTAAATATTCAGACACCTTCCCCCCACCCCTCCCTTCTTCCCGGGCTTAACTTCACTCCTGATTTCTCTACCTCCTTCCCCACAGCGGCGCAGGGGGGTGGGGAATGAGGGCTGCGGTCAGGTCATCACTCTTGTTTCTGCTGCTCCTTTCTCCTCAGGGGGAGGACTCCTCACACTCTTCCCCTGCTCCAGTGAGGGGTCCCTCCCATGGGACCCAGTCCTTTACAAACTTCTCCAACATGGGTCCTTCCCATGGGCTGCAGTTCTTCATGAGCTGCTCCAGCGTGGGCCCCTTCCATGGGTTGCAGTCCTGCAGGAACTGACTGCTGCAACACGGGTCCCCCATGGGGTCACAAGTCCTGCCAGAAAATCTGCTCCAGCATGGGCACCTCTCTCCACAGGTCCTGCCAGCAGCCTGCTCCAGTGTGGGCTTCCCAAAGGGTCACAGTCTCCTTCGGGCATCCACCTGCTCCGGCATGGTGTCCTCCACGGGCTGCGGGTGGATATCTGCTCCACCGTTAACCTCCATGGGCTGCAGGGGGACAGCCTGCCTCACCATCGTCTTCATCACGGGCTGCAGGGCAATCTCTGCTCCGGCGCCTGGAGCACCTCCTCCCCCTCCTTCTTCACTGACCTTGGTGTCGGCAACGTTGTTCCTCTCACATATTCTCACTCCTCTCTGGCTGCAGCTGCGCAGGTTGGTTTTGGTTTTTTCCCCCTTCTTAAATATGTTATCACAGAGGTGCTACCACCATTGCTGATTTGCTCGGGCTTAGCAAGTGGTGGGTCTGTCTTGGAGCCAGCTGGCATTGGGTGTATCAGACCTAGGGGAAGCTTCTAGCAGCTTCTCATAGAAGCCACCTCTGTAGCTACCCTGCTACCAAAATCTTGTCAAGCAAATCCAATACAAAGGATTTATCTTCTTTTTCTTTGTTCTTTGAGGACTTTTTTGAAATAATTTGTTTCGGATTAAAGAAAATATTTTGCATTTCCTGCTTCTCCTTCAGTTGCTAATCTTCTGTCAAAAAAAAAATCAAGCAGACTTTATTTCTAATACTCTATTTACTCCTTATGTCTTCACCATCCTCCATGAGAAAGTAATGTGACTGCTTAAAGAGGTTGCTAAGAGAAACAGTAGTGTTAATAGTAGGTACAACGAAGACCTGCTCCTGTTTCTTTCTGAACCTGTGAATATAATCTGGCATCCTACCCCAGTTTGAGTGAACTGAGCAAGGAAATATTAACCAGATATGTATGGCAAACTACTGATACTTGGACACAGCCTAGTTGTTACCTTTCAAAAAGATGTACTGTTTTTCTCCAAAGAATTGCAAAACTGAGTTGGTGTTTGGAGAACATGCCTTGGATAAAAACTAAATAAATTGTGTTGCTTGTCTGTCCAGGAGAAAGATAAGTGGTAACTTGATTCTTGGCCAAAGAACCAATATGATGGACATTTCTGATAGTAATTTGACAGAAAGGGCATAATGAGATCCAGGGCCACCTTTGGTGTTCTGCTGCTCACCTTTCAAGGACATAACTGTTCCTGTGCAACAGTCTACAGCTCATTAGTATAGTCTGTGTCACTTTGCTCTTTCTAGCTACTATATTCACCTGAAACTGTCCTTGGAAGGGTTTATTAGCATTCTTGGATGTCATGATATCCTTCTTTTATATCTTCCAGTTCTTTCTGTCCTTTTCTTCTGAAAAGATTTCAGTCTTATGTGCAAAATATTATATTGGTTTGATTTTTCTCTGTAGGGAATAAGAGAGCATAATCTTGAAGTGCCTTTGGCTTTTTATATGACATTTAAGTCTTCTTTTGGAAATAGGGGGTGAGACCCAGTGGTGCAGTGCCAATCTGAAAATAGTCCTTTTATTGGATGTTGTTCCTTATACAGCTGGATCAACAGCTGCTGATGTTTGGGAGCACATACTGGGGAGACATCACAGTAGAGGTCCTCCTTTTACTTCTTCCTGAAGGCATTTATTGGTCACCTCAGAGACAGGCTACTGAAGTACACCTACCATAGTAAGCTTTACATTGAGGAACTAGTCTGTTTGACACCTGGCACTAATATGTAGAGGACATATATGGAGCAGGGTGGAGTAACTTCTATTTGTGCTGCTTTGATTGAACAAGTGTCCCAGAAAAAGCAAAAAGAACACATTTTGCCCTGATCTTGCATTGGAAATTACTTTAAAATACAGACATTTTTAGAAGCAAGAAACAATTAGTTATTAGATTCATTGCAATTTATTATTAACCTCTGGTACCCTGAGAACATTCTCCTGCTTAGTCATGTGTTCAGCTGAAATTTTAATTTAATTTGTTTAATTTCATTCTGTACATAGACAGTGTTTAGTGAATTTATTAGGATTCTTTTACACTTTGCCCTCTTTATACTAAAAAAGTGATAGATTAGCTAGTCATTCCGAATAAGCAATTTGTCAAGCCTGTAAGCCATATAAAACTAAGTGCATAAATAATTTATTGCCTACTCTAGTAGTAGAAATAATGTGCATTTGGCAAATTCTAATTAAAATAATCAAGAGATTAATAATTTGATGGAAAGTTATTTATTAAACAGAATTAATTCTCTCAAAGGTGTATTTTAAACTTGGAGTACCAATGCATTCTTACCTGAGACTCAGTAAATTAGAAGTTTTTTCTTTTTTAATCAGCAACTTCATAAAAAGTGTGGCAAGCTAGTAAAATGGACACAAAAATGTTTTTTTGTAATACTTCATGATGTTACATAGGAAAAATCATTTAAGAAGATATTCCTCAACTGAAGTTATCAGATCAATTTCTTATAGTGTAGTTAGGGTTTAACTGATTAATGAAATGTAAGTTTTTCTTGGTAAGTATTTTCATATGGAAAATATCTGCAGCATAACTCTTGGTCCAAACTACTTTTCGTACGATAGAATTCATCTTGCCTAATTTACATGTATGTATAAATGCAGAAAGAAAGTAATTTTGTTTGTAGGCTTACAGACACTGAATATTGTGAACTTTACAATACTTTGAGCCAGATTCAGACCCAGTATGAGCCCGTGCAATGTAATGCTCCTTGCTGCAGTAATCCAGTGGCAGATAATGAACTTCAGCTCTAATCTTGCAGTTCTGCACTTACATAAAGGTCTCTTGTCTTTTTTGGAGGGCCTGTGCAGCAACTTGCAACCACCAAATATGCTACATGATTACTACTCTATTCTGTGCACCTTGTATAAATGGTTAACTTTACCTCTATGACCAATCTCATTGACGGGTGGGGAATGTCTTTTGTATGAATTGCTTGCTTCAAGTTAAGAAAACTTGAGGATGAAAATAAAGTTTGTTCAATAGAAAGCTTTGGTACTTCAGAAAAGTACTTTCAATGGATGAAGCATAACCAGTGCCTGATGTCTCATTTTGGCTCTTAGGTAGCAATCTCTCTTTACTAATATTGTGGCAGTACCTGAAACAATTAAAACATACTACTGGAGAGATACTGTTTTCTGGTCATAAACCAATGCGCCATTCTGGTCACCACAGTGCAGTTTTTGCTATACAGAGCAGACAAATTGGTGCTTAAATCGTAGCAATACAATCATCTGCTATTTGGATGTTTATTTGTTTTGTTTTGTTTTGTTTTGTTTTGGTTTGGTTTGGTTTGGTTTGGTTTGGTTTTGTTTTTTCTGCAGTCAGTCCAGCAGACATTTTCCTATGTAGCCTGGATCTGTAGATGTTTATCTTCGATGTTCTTTTTTTCCTGAATGAAGCTTGGGTTGTTATGTAGTTTCAGTTTAAATCTAGTTCTTATACTGATAGCCAAGAAGTTACTCTTCTATTCCTAAACAGTAGTAGTTAAATCTTGTATGTGGTCATGAGTCTTCAAAACTGCATAGAAAAACAGAGGTGGTGGGAGTAAGTCCATGAAGAGGCAAAAACGGTAACTTCCACGTCAGATGAACTGGATTGTTAATAATATTATCATCAGTGGTTATGCACAGAAACAAATAACAAATTGAGGAAAAGGGGTTTCTGTATGCAGCTTATAGGCCTTCTTGTGCTTTGTCCATGTTTGAATGATGTTAGCTTAGACTTTTTGCATGTGTGAATGGAAACCACTTTCAAGACTGTGTTCAGACAGGTTTTAGAAAATATTGGTATGGAAAGGAAAATGCTTATATTGAGCTGCCTTCACAAATTTGTAACTTGAACTAAACTTTTTCAAGTATCTAACCCAAGTGAAAACAATGTAAGAGATGTAAAATCCAAAGATTACTGGATTCATTTCTATAGAAACTGAACAGACCATAGGTAGGAATGCTCTACAGAGAGATCTGGACAGGCTGCATCAATAGGCTGAGGCCAACTGTATGAGATTCAACAAGGCTAAGTGCCAGCTCCTGCACTTGGGTCACAACAACCCCATGCAATGCTACAGGCTTGGGGAAGAGTGGCTGGAGAGCTGTCTGGCAGAAAAGGACCTGGAGGTGTTGGTCAATAGCCAGCTGAATATGAGCCAGCAGTGTGCTCAGGTGGCCAAGAAGGCCAATAGCATCCTGGCTTGCATCAGAAATAGTGTGTCCAGCAGGACTAGGGAAGTGATTGTCCCCCTGTACTTGGCACTGGTGAGGCCGCACCTGGAATACTGTGTTCAGTTTTGGGCCCCTCACTATAAGAAGGACATTGAGATGCTGGAGCATGTCCAGAGAAGGGCAATGAAGCTGGTGAAGGGTCTAGAGAACAAGTCATATGAGGAGCAGCTGGGGAGCTGGGGTTGTTTATTCTGGAGAAAAGGAAGCTGAGGGGAGACGTTATCACTCTCTACAACCACCTGAAAGGAGGTTGTAGTGAGGTGGGGGTTGGTCTCTTCTCCCCAGTAACAAGTGATAGGACAAGAGGAAATGGCCTCAAGTTGCACCAGGGGAGGTTTAGGTTGGATATTAGGAAAAATTTCTTCACTGAAAGGGTAGTCAGGCACTGGAACAGGCTGCCCAGGGAAGTGGTTGAGTCCCCATCCCTGGAGGTATTTAAAAGATGTGTGGATGTGGTGCTTAGGGACATGGTTTAGTGGCAGCACTAGGTTAACAGTTGGACTCGATCCTGAAGGTCTTTTCCAATGTAAACAACTCCATGATTCTATAGTGGAAAGAGGGCAGAAAAGCAAAACTGTGAGAGCAGAGCATATACCATCAACCATGGAGGGGAGGTTGAGGGCTACCAG
The DNA here is from genome assembly GCF_047370975.1 of Nipponia nippon. Taxonomy (NCBI): domain Eukaryota; kingdom Metazoa; phylum Chordata; class Aves; order Pelecaniformes; family Threskiornithidae; genus Nipponia; species Nipponia nippon. The sequence continues at coordinate 62,579,351 of NW_028262380.1, forward strand.
AAGTTTGGTAAGAAATTAACACTGAATATAATGTAAGACTTGTGTAATAATAAGGCTTTTATGAAGATGTTAACCTTGTTGGTGCATGTGGTTTGTGGTAGCATTTGTTTTGGGAAATGTCACTATGGTTCAAAGTAGAAATATTCAGTATCCCAAAATATGGGCCCCCAAATGCATCCTGAAATCTGTCTCCATTCAGTAACACATTTACTAGCATATGCTTAATTCTTCTTTAAGGTCTTAAAAAGAGTTCAGGTTTAAATCTCTGCTTAGGCATTCTAATTATGTTCAGGATGATTCTTAAATTACTCTGGTAATCCTAGTTGCTTTTGAAGGTGACTTTGTTGCCAGAGAAAGCGTTCTAAAGAAGCATTTTCATTGAGTTTGGTGCCATGCTGTTAATTTGCTAGTATACTAGGAAAATACTATGGCTGAACTTAAGAAAAATTACACATTGCAAAATGTAGGGCTACAAAGACCTTAGAGGGTTCTCTACCCCACTCCCTTGCCTAAAGCAGTTTCACCTAGGCTGGGAAATCCAGTGTAAGAGCTGTGAGGGCCTCCAAGAAATGCTGAAGTGGGTGAAGCTACCAAGAAACGTGATACAAGAAAGATATTCATAGAATATGTGTAGAGGACTTTGGCCGTGACCTGCTTGTGTTTAATCAAGTTGGGTTATGGATCAAGGTCAATAGAGCATGCGCTCCCTATGAAAGCTATCAGGAATACAGTTAAGTCAGAGAACTTCAGGTAGCAGGTAGGACAGCAGCTTTTGAGGATAAAAACCAGTTCTCACTCATCTGTAGGGGGAAGAAAATGTAGTGCTCTGGGTGGAGTTCAGACCTGGGGCCTGGTAAGGTAACTGCACGGTTCCATGTAGGCAGCATAGCTCACAGTAGCAAAAAACTAGTGGAATGGTTGTTTATCTACCCCACACTTTACTAAAATACCAACTGTGATAAAATAAGGTATTAGAGATGATGAAAATCCCTGTGTTGTATAGCTGCAACGATCAACTGTGGAGTAGCATCATGGTGAAAATGATTGAGGAATTTAAGTGTTTCTATTAGAAAATGCCAAATATTTTGAGCTACGTGGTTGAAAAGGATGTACTTGTTTTGATTAAGATTTCAGGGGCAGACTTTTCACATCTGAGATGAAAATTCAGGTTAAGAGAAGAGACTTACTTATTTAATGTCTGGTAACTTGATTATTAGACTTGTCTATGGCATTGAAGTCTTCATTTTAAGTCTGTGCTTTTCATTGATCCAAGCAGGCACTCCTGTCTTTTTAAATATCATAAGTGTACTGTGAAACTATGAAGTATTTCCATGGTGTAGGAAATATTTTCCACCCAGTTATAGTACTTATCATTGAAAAGACACAGTTTGAGAAATAAGTAGTTTTTAACTTTAAATTTTGACCCCCCCAAGTTATCATGGCTACAAGGAAACAGCATCTGAAAGTTGCATTTACAGTAGTTACTGAAGTATTTTGATTTTGCATTGGGGAAATAAATCATTATTTCAAGTTCCTCATAAAAGTTTCATTTTAGGAAGCTGCTACATGACATGGATCTGAACATGCTGCAGGGTTTCGGTTTCAAGTTGTATTCTAAACCAGAAGCCTGTCTTTTGAGTAAAACTAGAGTAAAGAAAGTAAAACTTGAGTAAAACTAGAAAGTTTTTGATCTCATGAGGACCTTATAATCAAAAAAACTGAACTCCTGTTAGACTGGCTTAACTGATTCTTAATTGCAAGCTTCTAATCATTTTGGAGTAAATATACAAGAGGATCTTAAATGCTTTAAGTTAAATGTTTTGGGACAATACATGTCTCTGCTATACAAATAGTGTGTACTAGAGAGTCAAGCTGCCTTCTTTTCACTCTTGCTCTCTCCTCACTTTCTTAATCTTTAAATATACAATGAAATTGACCTAGGAAAACTTAGTGACATTGGGGTTTTTCTTTACCCAGAGCTGGGAGGGGGAAAGAGAAATTATTCCATTAAAGCCGTTGTTACTAAAGAAGTTGCAGGAATATCAGCTATGGTACCTGGAGAAATACTGCTGCAAGAAATTACAGAATAGAATTTCAACAGAAGTTACTTACACAGATGTTTGCAGATGCTGTTGTGGAAATAGACAGCTTTCAATTGCACAGGGTTTCCATTTAAAGGCAGGTGAAACGATAATAAATATTTGCAAAGTAAATTAAACTGTATCTAGAGTATTATAATAAATAAAAGGTCAAAAAGGAAATCACTGAGAGGCCTGCAACTGTTTGCCAAGTCTGAAACTTGGGAAAAAAAGCCCTGAACACTAAAAGCGTGTTAAAAAAATAAAGATGCACACACCACTTCCCAAACTTTTACAAAGGATCTCAGTCCCACGTGAAATGTAAATGAAAGCATCAACTGCAGAAATTCAATGCGAGGTTAATTTTCAACATGCTCAGCCAAGGCAACATTCTAAACAAAGATTTCTAGTGTATTAATTATGTTCTTTGGAAATGAGTGAGTGTTAAATTCTGCATTCTGATTAGTGTAGGGAGATGTACCAGCCATTCTCAGGGTAATGTTGGCTAGGCACCTGCATATTTGGATAGATAGGTATCAAAATCTCCTTGGAATGCAAAACCAGACAAGAAAGCTTCCTTTACTTGCTCTTTCCTGTGCAGCCAAAAGTACCCTGAGAGAAGAGATGTCAGTGCTTCTCCTTCTAATCATACACAAATCATGGAGTTGAAGAAGCAATCCTGTAAAAATTAACTGAATTTGTGATTTATTCAAAGCAGATAGGAAGCATGTGTGGTAGTTGAAAATAACACTATGCATGCCTAAGGTGCTTGAAAGAGGTGGTCTTTACTAGGTGACTGCTTCTGAAGAGAACATATGCTTCTGGTGTGGCCTTCCCCCTGACTCCCTGTGTTCGGGAAACTAAATTGCTGGCAGGTACAGTTTGCAGTGCCATTACATGATTTTGCAGTTAAGAGGCTACAGGGAACCCTTCAACCTGTTTTCATTTTCTGTGGCTGCCACAGATTTCAGTGACTTTTCTAAGTTTTCTATACCCCTCAGTGGTGGTACTTGTTTGTTCTTTGTTTTTGTCCACAGAACTTTTATTCAAATGCAACATAGAGGCACTTTTACTAGGCATGCTTTCTTCTTCCAGTATAGTGGTGAGCTGATGGCATTTGTGGTCTACAGTTGTGCTATGGGAGTGCCCAGTGCTTCTGGGAACTTCAGGGAAAATCTTGTTTTGATTTTTAGCTGAAGGATATAAGGAAGTTCAGTTCTTTCCTGACTTGTTTGAACTTGTCTACTGTAACTGACACTGAAATCCAGTGAACTTTTTAATTGTGGATCTGTACTTAGACACACCACTTTGAAATTAAGTGTATATCAATCTCTTTCATATGTAGATATCTAATGTCTTATTAGATATTAAGAAAACATCAGCGTATAACTAGATGAATCCCTATTTAGATAAATACTCTTCTAATTGTTAAAAAATAGGGTTTGTAAGTTTTTATCGAGTGGTATATACTTTTGCTGATTCTTACTAGATTTTCATTTCTTCTAGCAACAGAAGTCTACCTGTGTAATGGATTGCTAAGAGATTGTTTTATATCTCATGCATTGTGATCTATCTTGAAGTATTTGGACTATAGTAATCTTTCACAGCATATTTATGCTACATGTTTATATTAACATTTGAAAATTAGTTAATTCAGTATGATTTTTCACCTAGAGACCTGACTTGACTTCTGTGTCTCTGAAGCAATTTCATAAGAACTATGAAACATCGTTAACATGTTTCTACTGTATTCATGAGGGTTTTTTTCTCTTTTAACTGCATCACATGTTTGGGAACAAACTTGGCTGAGGACAATTGCACTTTCCTGTTTCAGAAGCTTTTTTTTCTTGCTTAAGGTTTTATACTGAAAGTAAGTGTGTAAATAAAATATATTGTGATTTATAAGGGTGTTGAATCTTGTACCTGTCTCATGTCAAAGCCTTTAGTAGCTGTGGGTGATGAAATAAAGCCACTTGGACTTGGGTGCCAAAATACAGATTTATGTCAGTGATGACTTAAGGCATACAAGTGGAAACACTTTGGCCTAAGTTTCAAACCCTCTTTTTTTCTGAAGACAGCCTTGACAAAGTAAACCAATTGCTAGGCTTGAAATATTGCCAGCAGTTTTTCACAAAGAGGATAGGTTATTCATGTTTGTCCCTACCGGTGCCTCAAAATATATTTCTGATAAGTCAGCAGCTACTCTTTGCATACATGCTGCTTTCTGTGGGATGGGCAACTGTCCAATTGCAGTTCAGAATGGCACAAAGTTATGACAGATAGCAAGATGTTTCTACATCACCACAAGAAGCAAAACAAAGAACTCCGAGAGTCAAGCATGTGAGGACTGAAGTTTTAAGTCCTACCAGAATACTGCTGCTACAACTGAGACTGTATTTCCTTTGTAGGCATTTGATAATGATCGTGTGTATTCAAAGTCCAGACAAGTCAATAGGGGAGATATTGCTTCCCAATATATTCCAGAGCTGACAATCCAGAGCAAAGAGACATCAAGTGGTGTCCTAGCAGGTGGCACTGCCGATGTCATAATCTGATTGTTTACAGACTTCTAAGAGGTGATGTCATATAATCAGGAACCTGTCATTCCCATCACCTTAAGGTAGTTCTGCAGTCAGGCTATGACAGTTTAGATTGGTCTCAGTATGAATTACATTAAGCAGCTAAGGAAAGTTAGGTAAGTGGACTTCCTAATTCACCAGCAATGAATACGTGATCTTTGGGGACTTGAATGGTTGTTCTTCTTTCATCTTTCTCTTTTTTTCCTTTCAAAATATTCTACCATTCATGTTTCTTAGCATTGTTTGCCAGTTGTACCGAATACTCAATTTAACTTCACTGCCCCTTGGCTTCGCAAGCTCTGTAAGGCTACTAACACCTGGCATGCTTCAGTGAATTTGTTTTTAAACTTCAGGGTTATTATTTGAGGAAAGCCATATATATTATATATTATATATTTTTCAAATATATATATATATATATATATATAAAATATTTTTCAAAATTTCTAATTCTTTTTGTGTTCATTGCCTCCTAAGCTTTTAAGTGTCTGAACTTGGTGGTGAATTCATCATTGTCTGCTCTTTATCTGTAATGCCTGAACTCTTGCCAGTTCTTCTTTCAAACTATGTAATATTTCTGTTGTTTTGGCAACTTTATTCCAAGTACAAAGGTGTCTGTTCCTCATAGGAGGCTGCTCTGTTGTGATCAACCTCTTCTTATTTAGCTAACTAGTTGCCAGTAAACTGCTCCACTGACAGTCTGAATCTTTCCTCAGCTCTTGTGTCTGCATGCTGGGAGTGTTTTCGTATGTATGTTTTGGATTCTGAACGAAAAGGTATTATCACTTGCATATGGAAAAGCCTAGAGTGTTAGTCAGTTTCTCTAACCACCTTTGCTGCATGTTGCATCTGCTCAACGGAGGCCTTGTTCACATGTAACAAGGAAACAAGCTGTACTCTGTTGTACTTGATCCATATGAGGTTATGGTCCTGCTATCTGCCTGGTCTTTGACCAGAGCAGGTCACTACTGCCTTACCTTCAGTATTATGTTTTCTGTGCGCTGTGTTTACATCAGTGAACACCTCCAAGATGGGAACGAGGTTTCTTGGATATCTCTTAAATGCACATCTACTCTTAGGTAGGTGTGTATTTTTGTAGCTTTATATTTTTTTCACTGACCCTGAGTTTGCAAACACAGTCAAAATATTAGGCTCTTTGGTACTAAAATGGTGTGCATGGTGTTTACAGCAACTGAGTACTTGAGATCCTCTTCCTGCTCCAATCACTGAATTCTTTAGTGGAACAAGGTAGTAGGGCTTAGAAAGGTATACCATCTTGATTTCCACAGCCTGAAAGGGTTAAAGCCAAGATAGACAAAGCCACTGCATCAAAATGCCTCCTGAAAGAATTAAAGCCTAGGGGCAAGGAGGATATTTTAAATATCTTAGTCACTTAACTAAACAGAAGAAAGGCCTTTGTGATTTAGAGAGTAGTTAGAATGGTTGTAAGATAAGGGGGCTCCGGGATAATCCCATCTCAGACAACTGGGCCTTGGGAGAACAAATGCATGGAAGATAGGAAGTCACAATAGGATGACGACAGCCTTGAAGGACACAGTTTACATGATGCTGGGACTGAGTTTGCGCAGAAGTAGAGGTCAATCAGCGAGCACAGTGAAGAAGACTACGAGCCTTCATCTGAAGACCCCCAAAGACCACCTGAAGACCACCACTGGAGACGACTGCACATGTGGATCGGACATTTGCATATGTTAATGAGTTCCAGGAAATCTCATGTTTATGTAAATGAATTCTCGGAAATCCTGTGAATATGTAGGCTTTTACAGTATATAATCTCTGAAAGTCCACCAAATCGGTGGAGCACTTATGGTGGAGAATCCCCAGTGCTGCCCAGCGCTGCAATAAAGGATACCTGCTTAATAGTAACTTCGTTGCTATTGAGTTTCATTTCAGGGACTCCCTGAATACTCCGTTTCTCCCTTGGTGAGATTCGAACTGTGAGAAGCATCCATGAATTCTTGTATCAGCCTTGGGAGCCTAGATTGAGATGTCAGGATTTCAGGTCTCTGTGAAACTGGCCTCTGAAAATTTAAGTCCAAGCTATTTTCAGTTGGGTCAGTGTGAACCAAGGTACTAAGAATGGGAGGACTCCAAAAACTAGGGCTGTATTTTCAGATATGTTTATGACTATGTAAACTGTGCATACTTTGAAGTCTGATAAAACTCATCATTGTCAGATATTATGTAAATATTGGATGCCTATGAATAGTCACTTTATCACACTTTGTCCTCCATCAGAATAAGGGTAACAATGCTTGCCTTAAAAGGTTACATTCATTTTTTCTCTTTTGCAGCTTCTTGGATGAAAATCAGTTAGTTGTAGTTTTACACAGTCTAAATTATAAAAGGTTGAGTACTGGGAGGCTTCCCCTTGTATTCAGAATAATGCTTTTATGTTGAACTGTATCGCTTATGGTTCATTTTGTTTCCTGTCCCTACATTAATTTTCATTTAAAAAAAAAAAAACAAAGAAACCACACACAACAACTTTCTGCTGTACTCTGACTCTTCTTTTTTTACATTGGCCTTTGAAGCAGAACTGCCTGTGTGTTGTTTTTATATTATTATTATGTTCATTGTGTTTGACTTGTCTGTCTTGGCAGTAATATTCTTAAAAATGCAAAGGAACAAGTGAAGTGTGACCTTTTACTCTTCAAAAAATGTTGTCTGTTGGTCATTCAGCAGTCTATTTTTTTGAAGTTCTGACCCAAATTATTTAATCTTCTTTCTGTATTCTCCTAAATAAAAAGGATTTGCTACACAAATATATTGTTTAGGACTGCTGTTCAGAGATTTAGTATGTACAGATTGCCATGACGTTTCTGTTCAGAGTGGTTCAGAGTGGTGTGAGGCTCACATTCTTCTTACAACCCCTCTCCCCCTACAAGAGCAGGAAAACACTTGAGAAACATACAGCATGTGCATTTCATAGGACATGAGCTATGTGTGTTGCAGCACACGACTAGACTAACATGTGCTAATGATGTTTACAATGGAAAGTTGATCTTATTGCTGAACCATGATGACAAAGTAAACATCTGCTTAACAAATGGAGTGCAGCTGAAGTGCAAGTTGTATAGAGAGCTGCTTGTGCCAGAAAATATGTAACTAGCCCTTGTGATATGGAAGCTGGAGAGGAGGACCATGCCCAAAAGCTCTTACTGAGGTTACGAATGTTTTACTAGATCTGTGTTCTCAGGGCTACCAGATCATGTCTGTGTTGTTGCAAAGGGACATGAGACAGGCCTTACCTTGTAATGAGACCTTTCTGTGACTCTTTTTAACCAACAACAGGAATTAAACTTCCTTACTATCCCATAGTTGGGAAAACAACAAATGTACCACTGAAGGAATTTTGCTGCAGCCATTTGTTTCAGTCCCATGGCAAGAACTGAAATCTGCAATACAGCAGCTGAAAAGTCTACATGATTAGTGTGCAAAGAATATGGTTGTACCTTAGTTTATGCTATGACAGACTCTCTGATCCCTCTGATCCAGTGTACCTCTAGGTATACTGATTCCTTTAGGAAAAACAAAGACAGACAGAAAATCTTGTCTCTGCTAAACATGCTCATCCTCTAGAATCTTTTAGTATTTTCTTGCTTTTTCAGTGGAAGAAATGACTTAGGGATGCCATTCAGCAGCAGCAGCAATGCTAGATTTCTCTACCTGTGCTATAGCCCTTCTGGCTTTTTGGTCTGGGCTGTTGATGGGTTCTTACTCTTGCATACAATTTGTGAATTCACTCAAAGATGTTTTGAAAGGAATCCAGCATTTCTAATAAACTTTCAATGTATGCGGCCTTACATCAAAAAAAGTTGATTACTTATTTTCTCTTGTTCTCAGGCTGATTCTCTCACCATCAGGTACTCAAGACTTGCTAGTTGTACTAGAAAGTGGCAGACTTCTGGGAATGAAAAAGAAATTTAGAAATTATTTAGAAATACCTGAAAAGGCATTTTCTTGACATAAACTTTTCCAGATTTTCTTTCTCAAGCACAGTTTCTGATATCCCCAGATAAGCCCAACACAAGTTCAACATTTATTTGTCCCGACAAAGTACTGTCAAAATCATTGATCTACCATTGCAACCTGAATATCTGCTCCAGTTGAAAGATCTCCATGAGATCTTAACCAAAAGAAATCAAGCTAGGTGTCAAAACTAAGTGTGTTTATCCATAGGTTTAAGGTGAAAGTTCTATTCAATGTCTCTTTTTTGGTTTTTACACTTATTCTTGATTCAGCCATTCACATGAACACATTTTCATTGCAGACGCTTGAAAGAAATATTTTAAGGAATCTTTTGGTTGGGCAAAAAAGCTCTGGAAAATTAATTGCTCAGGAGGTAATCTGCTGAAAATAGATGTTGTAATTGAAATCTTACACCCAGGTCTTCAGTGTGACTGCTTTGCTTTATATCTGGTAGACAAACACAAACTTGTGTCTGGAATTGCTGCTTCTTTTCCTTTTCCAAGAAACAGTAGCAGATAGACACAACAGTATAAGCAGAGTACTAGTAAACTGCAGTACTACAAAAGATGCACATTCTCTTGAGTCAACAGGGTTGGATTAAAATTTGCCAGAGAAAGGAAGTCAGTGAAGCAAGAAACAGTACTAAAAGATGGTGTTTCCAAAAAGAAAAAGTGGTCATCCATGAAAAGCAATTTAAAAGCTGAAGAACTAACAGAATAATCTGAACTGTCTTGGAAGAACTTCTATAAGAATTTACTGAATGACATAAAGTGGAGTAGGTAGGAAAACACCTCAAGGGGAAGAACTGCAGTGCACTGAAAATGCATAAAGCAGAGGGTGATTACAATCTCCCCAACTCTAATCACTACACTAAGCAGCTTTAAGAGTTTCTCTTGGTTGTCCCACACCTGATGCTTGGTGGTAAGATGGTACTGCTTCCCTGAAAGGCTGAGAGAGCTGGGGTTGTTCAGTCCGGAGAAGAGAAGGCTCTGGGGAGACTTTATTGCAGCCTTTCAATACTTAAACAGGGCTTATAAGAAAGATGGGGACAGACTTTTTAGTAGAGCCTGTTGTGACAGGACAAGGGGTAATGGTTTTAAATTAAAAGAGGATAGATTCAGAGTAGATATAAGGAAGAAATTTTTTACAATGAGTGTGGTGAAACACTTGAACAGGTTTCCTAGAGAATGTTGGAAACATTCAAGGTCAGGTTGGATGGAGCTTTGAGCAACCTGATCTAGTGGAAGATGTCCCTGCTCCTACAGGGAGGTTGTATGAGATGACCTTTAAAGGTCCCATCCAACCCAAACTGTTCTATGATTCTATGTTGTTCTTTTATTTTTATTTATTTTTTTTTAAGTCATTGTGGGACTCGCTTTAAGGCTGTCTTTATCAGCCTTTGCTTTCTGTTGGAAATGTTCTAACCTCACTGTTTCTAAACTTCCTTCTGAGATCATGTCTGGCAGCTGTGAACTTTACTGCTGATTTCAGTAAAAGCAGATTTGGCCGGGCAGGGGTCTGTGTGTGTCTGCCTCTGGTTGCATTGTCCTTCTAGGAACTAGAGAAACAGGAAAGATTAGGCAGCTTTTAAAGAACAAATAGTGCTGGACTGCATTGTAAAGCAATCCCTTATATGGTCAGGAAGATTGATAAGTACACATCCTGTAATAGGAAAAGATGCATACTTTAAATTGGACCTTATTCTGTCTTGCAACTGCCCCCTGCACTTGTGAAATCCTCCCCTGATAGTAAGTAGCCACACCCTGTTTCCATAACAAAAGAAGCTGTGGTTGCCAGAAAATGTGTCTGGATGGGGAAGTGGTGCCAATTCCAACACCTCCAGGATGTGTGGGGTTTCTTATGCTCTTTTGTCCTCCCTTTGCTTTCTCTGTCTCCATGTGCCCTCCTCCCATCCCCCAGGGTCAACGTTTTGGGAAGTAAGTGTGAAATGATTACAAGCTGGGAACCTTCCATCCCTTGGGAAACAGCCATTGTCCCAGCTGAAGGTAGTTAGCAAGGCCTGGCTGCTGTTAGCACTGCCAGCTTGTAATCTGCAGTCTATTGCCATTCCTCTGCCCCTGCAGAACTGTGCTGCTGCTGCCATGTAATGCTTAATGATTCCTGGAGGGGTTTCAACTCATTTTGGGAAGTGCTGGCTTAGCGTTTCATGTATATCAGGACATCAGGGATTCAGATTCAGCTCTTTTCTTTCCTCCTTCTCAGGGAAGTTGTTCTCAAAGTGTAGAAAAGATCTGAAATAGATAGAGGCTGGAGGACTCATTTCATGACTGAAATGAGTAGAGGAGCTGAGACTGAATACCACAGGGGTTGGAGAACTTGTGGGGAAGGGGTGGAGAACTGGGCACTAGACTCTTTTCCCAAAAACCAAGAGGTGCGTTCAGACACATTTCCAACCAGGCACGGTCACATGGCCAATTTGGAGCTGGTAAACTCTATAAAGTTGGATGTTTACTGATTATGGTCCTTGCTATCTTAGGGGCATTGTGCCTGTGCTTTGCTGCAGGTCATAGGATTGAGTTCTGCACAGATATGTTGATTGCCTAGGACCTTTTCAAACTTCCCCTGAAGTGACGGGTACCTAATGGTGCACAGCGGAGAACAAATCTGGGTTTCCAGTCTGCTTCCAAGTTGGCTAAGGAGTTGGATCTCCTTATTTTGTAGGGTAATGGCCAACAAGGCCTAAAGAAAAGGCATGTTGCATAAATCTCATTGTAGCTTAGCTCATCCTCAACTTCTTCACTTCCAGGAATTTTTCAGTATTTAGTTGACAACAACATAAATCTTTCCTTGGAGTCCTTGCCTTTCAGAGTTGATTACCCTTAATTATGAATACCTTATGTTCTCCTGAGCTATCTAAAAGAGCCGTCAGTAGCAATGAAACATTGATTTTTCAGTCAGCTGTTTGTCATTGATTAACATGTTACATTCAAATGAGCAATAGGGCTGAGGGAATACAGCAGTCTGGGCTTCTGGCACTTGGCAGTATAGCTTTAAGACAGACTGAATCCAAAACTTATGTAAATTACTTTTCTGGAGGAGCTGGAGTTAAAGGCTGCAGGTGCACAACATAATTTTGGGCTTATAAACCACTTTCCTCTGGAGGCAACTGATGAGATTGTAAAATGTATATTGGACTTTCGCTGGTGGCTATCATAGGACTCTGACCTGTGTATTTGGAGGGTTTTGGTAATGTGTTACAGAAGCAGTGATTCTCTTCAAAACCAGAAGTCTTTTACACCAAGCTTGCTAGGAGAAGCTGCTTCAGAAAGTGGACCCTGTTCTCCATTTTCTGTGGTCTCTTTTTAAACTTAACCTCCAGACCATTGCCAAAAGATCTTGGTGACCATGCTAAACAAGAGAGTGACTTGTAGTGCCTGTACAGTGCAGGCAATCACATCTGAACTTGTTCTGTCTGTGTTGACCTCTAAGACGGAAGCAGAAATATGAGGGCTAGATGCGTAATCAGTCAGCTTAAGCCTACCAGCGGTGTATATGGGTGGTAATGTGTTGGTGCTGATTCTGGAAAGGCTATGTACTGAGATGACAGATCTACTTGTTTGGGTCTCTGCTAGCTTGGGATCTCTTTCTCCCACTCAGTAGAAGACCGAATGAAGCATTACGATGACTAATCCCGCTCTGCCTCCCTTCAGTTTCTATGTCTGTAACAGATGACAGGGCTCAGGTATGTTTGCTCCAATTTGTGCGATGCTTGTCCTGATTTTTTTCAGCATTCTGCTTAGGCATCATTTGTGTCACCCATTTCCTAAGCATCCTCTTAAAGCATATTTAACTGAGATTTGATGTGTGGTAGAGAAAGTACATACCAATTGTTAGTAGGACAACTGGGCAAGACCCAAAAGATCCCCAGAAGATCTTGGGCATCCCCAAAAAGAGTGGTATCAAATAAAATTATTTCAGTTATTTATCTAATGGAAAAGCCATCCTTCCACAGTAAACCAAGAGCCATTAAAAAAAATGTTCCTATATTTCTACAGGAGATTAAAGTACTTTGTCTTTTAATTCATGTATCAATGAAATCACCTCCTTTAATGGAGGTGGAAAAAATATTTTAAGATGAAATTAAAAGACATTATTGCTTGAATTTTACTGCTCATCAGGACACATAGCTTAAATTAATGGGATACCTTGCTCTGAAGACTTCAGAAAGTTTAGTAGACAACCCCCCCCCCCTTTTTTTTTTAATTATTACAATTCCTTATTCCCTCATCTACTGAAAATGTTACGGTTTACTTCAAAAAGTTATAAGAATGATACAAATTATTTTCTAATAAACTGTTCGTACAAAACCCAGAACACTGTTTCTGGCACACTGTTGTCAGAAAACAGAAGCATGCTTGCTTTTGAGACAGTGTCTTAATAACTTTGCTCTCTTTGTAGGAAATACTGTTGTCTTAGTCCAAGAATATATTGGAAAGAGCTTGTTGCTAATATGCTTTACAGGTTTACAAAATTTATGTGAAAATAATGATTATGATTGTTGCTGTTGGCTCCCTCACTCATGACATGAAACTAATTAAAAATATACAAAGAAATAGTTGTTCATTAGTATTAAGGGATGAGACTTTTGGAGCACTTGAAATGGTGTGTTATGTAACAGGTCCTGGAGAGTTAGTGTTCTCACTTGTTTGGGCTAGATTTCCCAAGTGGTCTGGAGTTCTGTTTATTATATTGAACATGTTATTTCACTTGGAGAGTCCTTATCAGCTTAGTTAGAAGAGAGCGCATGAGGCAACCAAAAGTACTATGGGAAATGGTTTATAGTTAGAGTATCTTTCTGACAAGGCCTTCTGAAGGTGCTAGTTGCTATTAAAAGGTTATCAAAACACCTTGGATCTTGTTTAGGTGACTTTCTGTGGACCTTTTCCAGCTGTTGTTAAGCCTTATTAAATATGCCTTCATAGAAAACAACAAAAATCTGTAGTGGTTAAACACAAAGTATCAAGGTAGAAGCTGAAACGCATTCACACAGTATCTGTTGTCCCGTTGACTTGTTTGCATGCTGTAGCATTATTATGACTAAATGAAGAATGCAGTGCAGGGATAAAACTAGCACAAGGGAATTTCTTGCCTAGACTGGTGAAGAGGTTTAAGGTTTACAGTGGGACGGTCTGTCTCTTTATTAAAAGGATGCTCTAGCTAGGAAAGATGGCTGTGCTGTTGACACTAAGTATATTCTGCAGTGAGGTGGTGACTGCCTTCCATGGCTGTCATGACTAGACATGAAATCATGCAGCAGTGCTGCCCGTTGAATTCTACCCTGCTGCTGTGCTATGTCTTCCCTAACTCTACTTTAGGATTTCAGTGTGACATCAGAAAGAATTAAGAGAAAGAAGAGGGAGAGAGATACGGTTACTGTTTTTATCTAAAGTAGATTCCAAGGGCACTGGGGTGAGCAACAGGCTTGCTTCCTGACAAACACTACTGATTTCAAAGACGTTACTGCAGCGTTAGGTCCACAAAGCCTTTCCATTTCTCTAAATCACTGTATTTCTGTTGAAGTTTGAACTTTGCTCCATGAAAATTTGGCTGATGCTTGACGTAGGAGAGAGAAAGGACATGCTAATTATTGGTAGGGTCACTGGAGGAAAAATAGAAGAGTGTTTCGGGAGCCCTTCTGTATGAGTGTCCTGAAGGTGTCCCTAGAGCCCTCCTGAAACTTTCCCCAATGCCGTTGATTTAAACAGGCTGACACAACCAGCTCCACTAATTGCAATGGACTCATATATATATCTCCAGGTGGGCAGGTGCGTGGCAGCATGGTGACCACCAGGCAAAAAGGCATGTCCTCTGCCTCTCTTGAGCTTCCAGCACCCAACAGGACCAATGCAGTCACACAGACAGAGCTCCAGTCAGTACATGTGACCACCCAGGTTTCAGGCTGAAGGGTGTGCCTGGGGCTACTCCCAGAGGTGGAGTGCAGTAGCAAGCGCACCTATGGGATGTATGCCCAAGTAGATCAACTTCTCTGTGTGGTGGCTGAGCTTCAGGAGGAGGTGGGCAGACTGAGGAGCATCTGAGAGTCTGAGAAAGACGGTAGACCAATGCAGCTGTACTCTGCCATCTCTGGTACACACATGCCAACTTAGCATGGCCTCTACTGAGGTAGGTCCAGTATCTGTTTTGTGCCAGGATGAAGGGAGTGATATGAGGGATAGGAAGGAGTAGAAGCAAGTTATTGCACAGAGCTGTAAGAAGAGATCCTCCTTGCCCTCTGAGCTACCTTTACAGAATAGGTATGAGGCTCTGGATATAGTGAACAAAGAACACGATGGGATGGAAGAAGAGGAATCTGTGCAAGTTCTCTCACCAAGGTCGGATCAACCAACACCTTGCATCAAGAGCTGCATTATGACCAGCACCGAGAAGAAACAACAGTGAGTTATGGTCATAGGTGACCCCCTCCTGAGCAGAAGGGAGGCACACATCTGCAGACCAGATCCTCTTTTCAGGGAAGTTTGCTGCGTCTCTGGGGTCTGGATCAGGGAACTCACCAGAAAACTGACAAGCTTAGTACAGACTTTGGATTATTACCCCTTCCTGTTCTTTCACGTGGGTACTAGTGATGCTGCAACAAGAAGTCCAAGGTCAGTCAAAAGAGATTTCAGGGCCCTGGGAAGAATGCTAAGGGATTCAGGAGCACAGGTAGTTTTTCCCTCAATCCTCCCAGTAATGGGGAGAGACACTGGAAGAAACAAGCATGCCCAAGACATCAATGCCTGGCTCCAGGACTGGTGCCTCCACTAGAACTTTGTTTTTTATAACCATGGAAGAGTCTTTGAGGCACAAGGTATGCTGGGGCCTGATGGGATTCACCTGTACCAATGGGGGAAATGCTTCTTTTCTGGAAAACTGGCAGGACTGATTGAGTGGGCTTTAAACAAAAAATTCTAGGGGAGGTGATACCATCATAAGAGCTGAAGGTAAGCCAAGGGTTGGCACGGTACCACCTGAGGTTGGCAATGCTACTGTGAGCATTTGTGCTACTCCAGGAAGCACTGAGGGTTTAGGAGCACACCTGAAATGCTTGTACATCAACGTATGCAGTATGAGAAACAAACAAGATGAACTGGAAGCGTTGGATGATTCGCAAAACTATGACCTTGTTGGTATTAGTGAGACTTGGTGGAATGAATCCCAAGACTGGAGGGCTACAGGCTGTTCAGGAGGGATAGGCAGGGCAGATGAGATTTGCACTGTGTGTAAGTGAGAGGTTTGACTATACAGCCTATATACAGACTATACAGTGAGTTCGTGATAGTGTGGTTAGAGAGCCTCTGGGTGAGGATTGGGGGCATGGAAAACAAAGCAGATGTTGTAGTGGGTACCTACTACCGATCACCCAGCCAGGATGATAGCACTGATGAGTTATGTTACAGGCAATTAGGAGACGATTTTGGATCAGTAATCCTTGTCCTTATGGGAGATTTCAAATTCCCAGACATCAACTGCAAATACCTTACTGCTGTGACAAGTAAGTCTGGGGGATTCCGGAATTTCATTGATATAAGTTCTTGTCATAAGTACTCAGTGAGCCAGCTAGGAACGGTGCCCTCCTAGACTACTTGCTTGTGAATACAGAAGGGCTTGTGGGAAATGTGATGGTAGATGGCTGTCTTGGCCACAGTGATCACGAAATGGCTGAGTTTAAATTTTTGGTGTAATGAGAAAAAAAGGTCAGCAGATTTGCTACCACGGATTTCAAGAGAGCAAACTTTAAGCTACTCAGGGAGCTACTGAACAGTGTCCCCTGGGAGTCCACTTTTGGGGGCTTAAGGGTCCACGAGTGCTGGTCAGGTTTTAAGAATCAGCAATCCCATTGCATCGCAAGTCAATCAAGCAAGGCAGAAGCCCAGTTTGGCTGAACAGGGAAGTCCTCTTGGAGCTCAGAAGGAAAAAGAAATTGTACAATCTCTGGAAGCGGGATCAGGATTCACAGGAAGGTTACAGAGCCATGGTTTGCATATGCAGGGAGAAGACATGAAAGGCCAAAGCTCAACTAGAGCTGAAACTGGTCAGTGTTGTGTCAGACAACAAAAAAGGCATTTTTAAGTATGTTAATAGCAAGAGGAGGGTCAAGGAAAACATTGGACCAATACTTGTTGAAGATGGTCACCTGACAAATAGGGATGAAGAAAAAGCAGAGGCATTCAATGCTTTTTTTGCCTCAGTCTTTAATAATACTGATAGATCTTGGGCTGCCTGGTCCCCTGAGTCAGAGGACCACAAGAGCGGGAACAGCAACTTTCCTTTTATGGACACTGAAATTGTAAGGGACCAGCTGTATCAGCTGAATGTTCACAAGTCCATGGGGCCTGATGGGATTCATCCCAGAGTACTGAAGGAGCTAGTGGATGTTACGGCAGGACCCCTCTTAATCATCTACCAAAGGTCTTGGGAGTCTGGGGAGGTCCCTGCTGACTGGAAGCTACTCAACATTATTCCAATTTACAAGAAGGGTGTGAGGGAAGACTCAGGAAACTAGACCTGCTAGTCTAACCTCAGTTCCTGGAAAAAGGACAATGCAATCATCAGGCAGTCAACATGGGTTCAGAAAGGGAAAGTGCTGTTTAACTGATTTGATATCCTTCTATGATAAGGTCACTCACCTAGTGGATGAAGAGAAGGTTGGGGATGTAGTTTTCTTCTGGATTTTAGTAGGGGTTTTGATATTGTCTTTCACAGCATCCTTCTGGACAAGTTGTCCATCTGTGAGATGACGAGGTATACAGTGCACTGGGTGAAGAACTGGCTGAATGGCAAGGCTCAAAGGATTGTAGTGAATGGGGCTACATCTGGCTGGTGACAGGTCACCAGTAGTGTTCCTCATGGTTCAATTTCAGGGCTGTTTCTGTTTGATACAGAACAGTTGGTCAAAAGAGGTGATTATCCTGCCGTATTCAGTGTTGGTGCAGCCTCACCTTGAGCACTGTGTGCATTTCTGGGACCCACAATTTAAGAAGGCTGTTAAAGCACTTGAATGCATCCAGAGGAGGGCAACAAGGCTACTGAAAGGGCTGGAAGTCCTGTCCTATGAGGATGTCCTGGTTTCAGCTGTGATAGAGTTAGTTTTCTTCTTAGTAGCTGGTAGAGCACTGTGTTTTGGATTTAGGATGAGAATAATGTTGATAACACACTGATGTTTTGGTTCTTGCTGAGCAGAGGTTACACTAGTCAAGGACTTTTCAGCTTCTTGTGCTCTGCCAGGTGCATAAGAAGCTGGGAGGGAGCATAGCTAGGACAGCTGACCCAGACTGGCCAAAGGGCTATTCCATACCATATGACATCATGCTCAGTATATAAGCTGAAGAAGAAGGAAGGGGGGGACATTGGGTGTGATGTCGTTTGTCTTCCCAAGTAACTGTTACGCGTGATGGAGCCCTGCTTTCCTGAGGATGGCTGAACACCTGCCTGCCAATGGGAAGTAGTGAATGAATTCCTTGCTTTGCTTTGCTTGTGCATGCGGCTTTTGCTTTACCCATTAAACTGTCTTTATCTCAACGCATGAGTTTTCTCACTTTTACTCTTCTGATTCTCTCTCCCATCCCACCGGTGGGGGGGAGTGAGCGATCGGCTGTGTGGTGCTTAGTTGCTGGCTAGGGTTAAACCACGACAGTCCTTTTTGGCGCCCAGTGTGGGGCTCGAAGGGTTCGAGATAATGACAGATTTAATTGGAATGTGCTAGGTTGAATTTATAGCTGTTAGTGCTGTTTAGGTATTAATCGGCAGGCTTCTGTACTTGCCATGGGGCTTGCTTGCCTTACTGTATATTAGAGTCTAGTGCTCGTTAGTGGCTGCTTTTTGCTTTTGCTGCTTGCTGAACTGCTTATCATCTTACTCTGCTGTGCCTGGGAACATTTTGATAACAACAATGGCCATGCGCCTGAGCTGGGAGATGGCCAGGGCATCGCTGCTGTTTCTGTGCTGCTGTACTGGACAGGCTGGAACTGCAGTGTGAACTCGAGTCAAAGGGACTGTGACCTGTGGATGAGTCCATGCGGGAGCAGGACACCCCGAAGCGTCTGTGGACGTGGATAAGCCCATGCCAGAGCAGGTATGTCTCGAAGCATCTGTGGCCATGGTTATGTCTGTGCTGCAGCAGGTATACCTCTTGAAGGTATTGTGGCCCAAGGATAAGTCCATGCTGGAGAAGGTACACCTCGAAGCATCTGTGGCTGTGGATAAGTCTGTGCTGCAGCAAGTATACCTTGAAGCATCAGTGGCTGTGCATGAGGTCATGTTGGAGCACCTCAAAGCGTGTGGCCATGGGTAAGGCCATGGTGGAGCAAGTTTACTTTTGAAGAGACTGTGGCTGTGGGCAAGGCCACGCTGGAGCAGGTATATCTCTGAAAGCATTGTGGCCTATGGAGAAGGCCATGTGGGAACAGGTGCACCTCTAAGTGACTGTGGCTGTGGATAAATCCATGCTGCAGCAGGTATACCCCTGGAGAGACTGTGGCTCATAGACAAGGCTCCACTTGGAGCAGGTAAACCCCTAAGTGACTACAGTCTGTGGATAAGTCCAAGCTGAAGCAGGGGCAAGGGGAGGAGTCCATTGCAGTGTTAAGCCCAATGGTCTGGTCCAAAGGGGCCAGGGTGGAGATTGTAATGGAAATACTTTTAAATTGTTGTAACCCGGGATTTGAGTTGCATGTTATAGGAATTACCATAGCAGGAACCACCTGAACCAATGGAGGAGAAGCCTTACATAAGCAGTGCAAGTACAGCAGTGACCCGACCTGAGCTGGCTTTGGTGCCCAATAACTCCACGCAACACACCACCTCTCCTGTCCTGAGCAACCACCATCACAGATGGAGCCCAAAGTCACGGACTAAATGAACTCAATGGACATTATGTGGACATTTGTGGATGTTCATGATCATTTTACAGACATTTTACAGGGGTGGTCCATAGAATAAGTGGGGTGGTGGTTAATGAGGATGTATTGGATAATGTGAGACCTGAGCATGACGTAAATGGTATGGAATAAGGGGTGGATACTGTCCTGGTTTCAGCTGGGATAGAGTTAGTTTTCTTCTTAGTAGCTGGTAGAGTGCTGTGTTTTGGATTTAGGATGAGAATAATGTTGATAATGCACTGATGTTTTGGTTCTTGCTGAGAAGAGTTTATACTAGCCGAAACCCGGGAACTAACCAGGGACCTTTAGATAAGGAGCAGCTAAGGACTTTTGGTTTGTCTAATTTGGAGAAAAGGAGGCTGAGGGCTGACCTCATGGCACCCTACAGCTTCCTGAGGAGGGGAAGTGGAGAGGGAGGTGCTGATCTCTTCTCCCTGGTATTCAGTGACAGGACACGTGGGAATGGTTCAAAGCTGCACCAGGGGTGGTTCAGACTTGACATTAGGAAGCATTTCTTTACCAAGAGGGTGGGCAAACACTGAAACAGGCTTCCTAGACAGATGGTCAATGCCCCAAGCCTGTCAGTGTTTAAGAGGCATTTGGACGATGCCTTTAATAACATGCTTTAACTTTTGGTCTGCCCTGAATTGATGAGGCAGTTGGATTAGATGGTCCTTGTAGGTCCCTTCCAACTGAAACTACTCTATTCCCTCCAACTGGAACTACTCATTGCTACATAAGGAAAGGATTTTCTAGATCTAAACAGATCATATGAGCCTGCCCCCTGTACAAAGAGGAGGAAAGATGGGACATACACCTTGTTAGATACTCAAGAGGTCATATAGGAAGGGGTAGAAGGTAATAGGAAAAAGGAAAGCAGGTGACATACTAACACAAAATAAGTTTTCTTTCCCTTCACTGCTTTGGCAGAATTATGCCTGAGAAGAGTTGCTAGGGAAGAATCCTTCAGGATACTATTTAAGTGTAGTAGTGACAGAGATGGTGTTTCCCTCAACTCAGATGGGAGCTTCCGTCTGCCTCCAGCAGATCCTCAGCAAAGGAGCTGGTGTTAAAGCAGGATTCCTTCACAGTATTACATTTTTCAGATGCTCAGTCTGTTTGAATGGCATCTGCCTGACTGCATGCATAGTTCTGCTGTTAAAACAGATGGACTTGTGCAATACAAAAAAAGACAGCATGGGAGGGATTCTGAGTTGAGCCTTGGAAAGGCACTTTTGGGGTTTTTTGGACTTTGATAATTACCTCCAGGTATTTTCAGAGGATGCATCAGGTATACTCAGGTTAGGAAACTTGCATTAGATTGAATTCTGAAACCTGTTCCAAATCATGTATGCAGACAGAGCCTTTGTTTGTTTGTTTGTTTGTTCTAATACTGAAAAGCCCTCCAAAACCTGTCTTTAAAAATTCAGCAGTGAAGAGTGAATTGGTTGATGTGCTATCTAACTGCTGTGAAAAGTACTTAGCTATTTCATTGGAAGAAAGTGAAGTCAATAATTTACAGCAGCTGAGAATATGACCCAATATTCTTTCTTATAGTACAGCTATTTGAGTCTTGGCACATTAAAAACATACCATCTTTAATGAGGTATGCCTACAGAATTGTTAACATTTAAAATACAGAAACGTTTGCTTGTTGTCTCACATATGGAGATTTGGCTACAGGGGAAATTTTCATCCTATTTATAAAATGGTAATAACTGTTAAAATCTTTAAGTCATATTTTAATATTTTAATTTAGCAGATCCCCGCCTCCACTGAGGATTGCAGCTTCAGAAAGCAGTTCAGGATAGTTTGATTTAGTAGGGACAGTTGGATGCCTTGCATTTTCTCCATAACAAAATAGGGGATTGCTTGCTGAGTTACATCAATGGGTGCTTCATCTTAAGAAGAATGAAATCCTCTACGTTTTAGCTAGAGCAGATCAGCAGATGTTTCCCTTCTTTCTCAGGTGCTGATTAAACCTTATGGGCCGTTTGCAGATAGGAATTTTGGACTGTCTCAAGGGGGCATCTGTGGTGTCAAATGATGTGCTACTTTAACCAAATACATTATATCTGGCGATCAAAAACCTCCCTGTGTCAGAAGATGAATATGCAGGTCTTTTATTTCAGCATATGTCTCCAGCCTCTAAACTGTTGCAAAACATGCACCAGTAAGGCAAGGGCAATGCTATCAGAGGCATAGTGCTGCCATATGCTGCACCATCTTCACTTAAAGGGACAGATCAGAATTTGCATGAGAACAGGACTGAAGTAGTTCTTGCTAGTGCTCAAGTGTTCTGCTGCTCCATAGTGCTGCTGAACATAGTGCCTTGCAATTATTGGTGGAAATTGGAAAAGACCTTTAAGATCATCAAGTCCAACTGTTAATCTAGCCCTGCTAAGTCCACCACTAAATCAGGTCCCTAAGTGCCTTTTAAATACCTCCAGGGATGGGGACTCAACCACTTCCCTGGGCAGCCTGTTCCAATGCTTGACTACCCTTTCAGTGAAGAAATTTTTCCTAATATCCAATCTAAACCTCCCCTGGTGCAACTTGAGGCCATTTCCTCTTGTCCTATCACTTGTTACTGGGGAGAAGAGACCAACCCCCACCTCACTACAACCTCCTTTCAGGTGGTTGTAGAGAGTGGTAACGTCTCCCCTCAGCCTCCTTTTCTCCAGGATAAACAACCCCAGCTCCCCAGCTGCTCCTCATATGACTTGTTCTCTAGACCCTTCACCAGCTTCATTGCCCTTCTCTGGACATGCTCCAGCATCTCAATGTCCTTCTTATAGTGAGGGGCCCAAAACTGAACACAGTATTCCAGGTGCGGCCTCACCAGTGCCAAGTACAGGGGCACAATCACTTCCCTGGTCCTGTTGGCCACACTATTCCTGATACAAGCCAGGATGCTATTGGCCTTCTTGGCCACCTGAGCACACTGCTGGCTCATATTCAGCCGGCTGTCAGCCAGTACCGCCACGTCATTTTCCACCAGGCAGCTTTCCAGCCACTCTTCCCCAAGCCTGTAGTGTTGCATGGGATTGTTGTGACCCAAGTGGTGTCATCTGCAAACTTACTAAGCATGCACTTGATCCTCTCATTCAGATCATTGACAAAGAGATTAAAGAAAATTGGCCCCAATACTGAGCCCTGGGGAACACCGCTTGTGACCAGCTGCCAACTGGATTTAACTCCATTCACCAAAGAGTTGCAGTCAATGGCTCAATGCAATGTCCAAATGTAGATCAGTAACAACTGGTGTCCCTCAAGGGTCTGTATTCAGACTGGTACTGTTCAGTATCTTCATTAATGAGGTGAACAGTGGGATTGAGTGCACCTTCAGCAAGTTTGTGGATGACACCAAGCTGAGTGGTGCAGTTGATACACTTGAGGGAAGGGATGCCATCCAGAGGGACCCTCACAGGCTTCAGGAGTAGGCCGATGCAAACCTCATGAAGTTAAGCAAGGCCAAATGCAAGGTCCTGCACCTGGGTTGGGGCAACTCCCAGTTTCAATAGACTGGGGGATGAATGGATTGAGAGCAGCCTTGCAGAAAAAGACTTGGGGTTACTGGTGGATGAAAAATTGGACATGAGCTGGCAATGTGCACCTGTATCCCAGAAAGCTAATTGTATCCTGGGCTGCATCAGAAGAAGAGTGACCAGCACGTTGAGGGAGGTGATTCTCCCCCTCTACTCTGCTCTCATGAGAGCTCACCTGGAGTACTGCAGCGATCTCTGGGGTTCCCAGCATAAGAAAGACATGGACCTGTTAGAGCCAGTCTAGAGGATGGACACAAAAATGATCTGAGGGCTGGAACACCTCTCCTATGAAGAAAGGCTGAGAGAATTGGGGTTGTTCAGCCTGGGGAAGAGACAGCTCTGAGGAGATCTTATTGCGGTCATTCAATATTTAAAGTGAGCTTATAAGAAAGATGGAGAAAGACTTTTTACCAGGGCCTGTAGTGACAGGATAAAGGGCAACTGTTTTAAACTGAAAGAGAGTAGATTTAGATTGGAGATAAGAACGAAACTTTTTACTATGAGAGTGGTGAGACACCGGAGCAGGTTGCCCAGAGAAGTTGTGGATGCTCCATCACTGGAATTGTTCAAAGTCAGGTTGGATGGGGCTTTAAGCAACCTGATCTAGTGAAAAATGTCCCTGCCTTGGCAGGGGTGTTGGAACTAGATGATCTTTGAAGGTCCCTTCCAACCCAAACCATTCAATGATTCTGTGAAATGGTGTGATGATAAGAAACAAGGCAGGTTGCTGAAAGTGTTGAGTAGTACTTCATGATGAAATGATTGCAGCATATGAACCAACTGTCTTGCTTAATTAAAGAACCTATTTTCTCTTTCGTTGCACCCTGGAGAGATGAATCTGGTCAGGGTTGTTTGATTTAAGAACTTTCTTGGGAGGTAAAACCTGGGATTTTCTTCCTTTGCATGTTTATAGGCTTGCCATGGTCTAAATATAGGTAGAACGTTAAGAGAAATCGGTGTCAAAAAATCTCCAGGGTAGCTTGCTGAAGCTAATATTGAAAAAAGGCAATAATTTTATAAATCACAGAATCATAGAATATCTCAAGTTAGAAGGGACCCACAAGGGTCATCGAGTCCAGCTCCCAGATAAAACTTGTATTTCATGGGTAGGCTTGTACTGAAATACCTTCTGTAAAAAGACTAACTGGGAAAACAATGCCTGACTTTCTTTGAAGCTTCTTTATCTCCTCAGTCTGTTCTCAGGAATTCATAACTTGAACGCTGTGCCCCACAGCTACAATACTTGCCTATAGATTTGTTGTTTTGTCTTTCTTTAACACAGGACATATCTTATTGCCTGGCTGTTATTTGTATATAAAATGTATCTTTTTGTCTCATGCTTTAAGTAAATATTGCTGCAGTTCTCCCTCCTCTGTCTCAAAGAGTGTAAACAAACCTGTATTTCTTAATTTGCTTGTTCCTGCTGCTTTAAAAAAAATAAGTAACACTTTTAACCTAATTTTTAATGCATCACCATTTTTTGAGAAATGAACATTTTGAGTCTTAAGAAATAATTAATTGCTTTTTGAGTAAAAAAAAACCTAAATAATTTTTTTCCTGGTTGATCTTGACCCTGCTTTTTTATAGGGTATTTATGAGGAAGGGTTAAGAAATATGGTATTCTGTAACAGACAGTACACAGAAGAGTAGCTGAAAGGATACAATGGTGGAGGGTCAGATTCATGGATCTTAAAGCTTTAATTGCCACTCTTTCTCCTGATCCAAAAAATCCTGGTTATACAAACTCAAGATGATATAAGAATTTACTCAGAGAAGATTTTAACTTTTTTTTCATACAGGACCCCAACATTTCTTGAAGCTGTAGAGTGTCTCTAGTTGGATGTCCCAAATTTGGAAGTACCAGAAACTACAAACTATTCTTGAAGATGTTGGACAGATTTCTCTCATGATAGCCCTGGCTAATGTTATTCTGTATTGACTCTGATTGCAGCTCTTCACACAGTCTGAACAGTTTGGTGCTTAACAGTCTTGTCCTTTAGATTTTTATGTAACTGTTCTGATTAGGACTGTGCCTGAAACTTTCAGGACTAGCAGCTGCCTCGGCATTTTATTAAAATATTGCATCTAGTTGCAAGGCAGACTAAAAAAAATGCATCTCACCAGATTCTCTGTGGCCTCAGACCTTTGCTGGTTTTAGCTTTTTGCTTGTTGTCTGCCAAAAGTGATGACATCAGCTAGAAATAGAATGTGAAATTGCTGTTGGAGGATCTTCGTATAAAGAAATAAGGGAAATGTGCAGGAATTGGAATACCTGTAGATGCAAATAGAATGCACTGAAGATTTTCATTGACATTAGAGATTCATTTTTTAGTTGGTGCAAATTTAGGTTTAAAAAAAAGTCGTGGCAGTCCAAACTATTTTTTTTTTCATAGTCCAAAGCACCAATACTGTTGCTAGTAAAGAAATATTACTACCTTAAACTCATGTTTTTGGCATTAACTTTTTCCACAAAAATGACAATGACAAACACTACCGATATCTTTTTTTTTTTCCTTTTTTTTGGTCAAAAATGATTTGATACTCAATAGATTTCATTACGTAAAAGCTCTGTTCCTTGAAAGTCCATTCCTTCTCAAACTCTGAGCTTTTAGACTTCCTTTTGATACAAACATCTGTTGTGGGGGTTTTTTCTTTTGGTTTGGTTTTTTGTTCTTGGCTCCTGTTGGCACTTCATAGCAGCTGGTGAATTTTTGTAATGTCTGAAAATGCATGCTGCTGGAAGTAGCTGGTTTTTTACTCATCCTAAAGTCTTGTTACTCACTACGCAGACACTGCAGTTCCATCTCTCCAAGTGTTTTTCTTATTTAACATGTTTTTGGCATGAAGATTTTCTTAGGAAAATAATTTCTTCTATCATGAATTATTACGCAAATTAACAATCGTTATTTACTACAGCAAACAAGATATCTCCTCCAGTATGCTATGCCATTGGATGTTTCATCTTTTACATTTACTATAAAATAATCTGCAAAGGTGCAGCTCTGAAAGTACTGATTAATGCTGGGAAGCTTCTAGAATTAGCTTTTTTCCCTACGTGATGATGTAGAGGATTACTTGTTTACTTCCTTTACTGTTATATGCATATATCTTCACAGACCTCAACAAGCATAAAAAAGCTGAAAAATGTAAAAATATTTCTGTATTAAAAATGAAACATTCAGAAAGTTAGAATCAATGTTTTATTCTGCTCTGTGTACCAGGGACTATTTTTGTATTTTATAGTAAATGATTAATCAGTGAAAACAGTCCCTGGGCGAGGAGTGTGAATGTGACTCTCTCCCTCTTCCCCAGTTGTCTAGGTGTCTAGCTGCCAGTTTTGGGATACTGTTGCAGTGTAGTCTCCAAGAAGTTAACTTCTTAAATCTTTTTTTATTTCCCTTCCATCGAGAAGTTGTTTTGATGCCCTTGCCATAAAAGTGGGTGAAGGAGAAGAACATCAGACACTGAGTAGAACGGAGAAGAAAATGATCACTTGCCTAAGTCCTTTAAACAAAACAAAGAAAAAAAAACACCAAACCCACCTCCTTTTGATTAGCTTGAACTCTTCAAGAATACTTCACTAGTCTCTTGTTTATTATGACAAAGGGAATTTAACAGTCTTTGTCTGACAACCTACAGCTAGAGAGAGGATTTGTCAGAGAAATAAAAACATGCAAGAGTTGATGCTCTTGGCTGTCAATTCCTCCCCTGCCACTGGCAAAGTTATTTGCATAGCCATGCCATCTGAGCATGGCTCATGTGAAAGGTGAGGTAGTACTGTTTGAATTAAGCCCCACTAGGTGTGAAACCTCTATTACTAAACTGCTTGTTATTCCTATATAGCAAACCTCACTGTTCAGCATCTTGGTCTCCCCATCTCTAAAATGGAGTATTGGTATTTATACAGTAATTTGATAACTCCCAGTGAAAAAATGCAGATGCACTTAAGTAGCAAATAGCAAAAGGATACCTGCCTGTTATTTCGTGCTTCATTTAGTTCAGCTTTATGCCAACATCCAACTAGAATATTCATTTCAAGATGCAAAACTAAATCTAATGGTACTGATGATGTAAATATCTTGGTACCATAAAACAAACTCTTTCTGTATATATGTTTGATTCCATAAATGTTTCCATCAGTCTGTTTGGAGATTTTATTTTTCTTTTGTTCTGTTGCGCAGTGAATGATCAACGTGTCCTAAGACTTCACTAGGTTATTTTGATTTGTTTTTTCCTTCTTAACAAATAAAAATAGAAAAAAAATATTTTATTTATCATACAAGTTACTACAAAACAGGGGTGTTAATATTTTTGTTAGCTTTTTTTTTTCCCTGGAGAGTAATGAAAGAAGCAATTATTTTACAGTCAGTCACTGAAGGTAGATGATAGCAGCTCCCTACTGAGCACTGCTGTTTTTACATTTGCCAGGTGAATTCTTGCAAATTTAAACTGAAGCACTAAAATGATGTACTTTTCTGAGACAATTTTACAACAGGAAGGCTCAGAGTTACCTACTCACTGCGATACTACTTTGGTACCTATTTGAACATGTACTGAACATATCTGCCACATATGTCATTGCTGTGTCTTCTGCTAGGAGTGAAAAAGGAGCAGTCCTCAAGGGCGGCAACATGGTGGGGCTAAAGGGCTAACTTCTGTTGATTAATTATTCTTTTGCAGTGTTCCTCAAAGGCCTGAAGATCCCTGTATTCTCTGCAGACAGGATAACTTGCTCTTAAGATATTAAGGCAAAAAATAGCTTTATGTAGCCCACTGAAATTCTTACTGCTGAATATTCAGAAAGTTACTTACAACCAATAAGCAGCCCTGAATGTAGGATTTGTTCCAGAACAAATTTTTTTACAGGTCACCTGGTGGCTATAAACATTAGTTTTTTCTTAAATGAAGATTGCTTTTATATTGGACAAACTGCATATTACAGTCCTACTGGGAGTGCAAAGGACATGTCTCACACATGATTTAGTTTTGCCTAAGCAGAATTTGTTAGACGAAAAACAAACAAAAAGGCATATATTGTACATCAGTTGTGCTGACACAAAATGTTGGCAAATTGGGCATCAGGAGTGTAATAATATTCATGTCCTTATAATTCTATTTTATTCTGGTTTATTGTATAGGCTTTATTGTAATGATATGTTGTTGGCATTACAGCAAGTTTTCTTTTTATTTCTTCCATATGATCTGAATATACTAAAGAAGTGAAAACTTTTTTGTGCGCTCTGGTCTGTTTATTCCCAAGTGAGTACTTTGTACATAACTTGGGAAGGAGTAGACAAGCCGAAAACTGATTTTTTTTTTTTTTTTATATGCTGAAACTTTCAGAAAATGATGCTAACTTCTTCCCTTATAAACATTTGCATCCAAATGCCTTCAATTAAGTAGACAGGAAATTACTCCAGCATTATTGTATGTTTAGACTGAGCTGAAATCATTGCTACTGTGCTTGGTTTTTAGGCAACAGATAAGCAGGATGCAAAGTGCAAATATATGAGTGATGAGGCAAAAAAGATGAAAAACAAAGGGAAAGCATGCAAAGGGAAGACTATGTTGAATTTTAACATAGTGACTTGGAATCATTTTCCATCACGCCTAAGATATGTGATTTGTAATTGGCCCAGATGGCACTGTCTCTATTAAGAAGCTCTTCATAAAGTGATAACTCAGTTGGCTACAAATTCCAGCTGTGCTGCTTTGACTTTCTTTACTGAAGTGCTAGCAGATAGTGTTACCAATATACTAAGCGCAAGCACTTTTCTTTTACGCTGGGCATACACTATATCTTGGTTTCCCAGTTTTGTTTCTTCCAATATATAATCAAGGTATTTGTAAGGGAAATGTTTCATGCATTCTTTTTTTCAGTAACGATCTGGTCTGTGTATAAGTTTTTATAATTTTTTTTCTATATTTTTGGCAGATAGTCAGCCGAAAACCATAACTCTGTGATACCCTGTAGCTTTAATGCAATAATATTTGTTTAGTAATGAGGTGAGTTTTGCATAATGGCTGTGCTCGGTGCCTCCCTTCTTTTTCATCTTCTGTGAGCTGCTCCTCCTACTTCAGAATCCCCTTGCTTCTTGTTTCTCTGAACCTTTGCTTTGTGTTGGCTGTCTGAGAATATCTGTTATCTGTAAGGCAGGTTGCTTCTGTGAAAATATGATGCTCCTAGTTATGGTTCGGATTTTTCTGTTAAAGCAGCATGGTCTTGCTAGGCTGGATGCATTTACGTTGCTGTAACAATCCCTTATCCTTCTGTGGCTTTATGTCAGTTTGTAGGAGCTCCTGTAACCACATGTACGCTGTGGGCTGGGCTACAGAGTTCTGACAGTACCACTGTAGTTAAGCCAGTACAATTTGTGTTGGCAGGAAAGCTCTGAGGGAGTTTAGGTCATGCTTTCACATGTAAATAATTTCAGAGCTTGCAGTGTTGCTCTGTGGTAGCTGTGTTCAACTGCTCTGTCATTGCTGAAATGTAAACATTCTTTGCTGTCTTGTGCTTTTGTGTGATGAAGTAATTGCTGATCTGTCTTGGCATTTTTACCACTGTCATATCTCTTTAACAACAGAACATAGGGGGAATAACCAATCTGACTTGCTGCATGCACCTTTCCTCACTCTTAGACAGTTAATTATTTTTGGCTGGCAGATGCTATGCAAGTACTTTAGGGAATGCCATGCATGGTAAGCAGAGTGACTGTGGAATTTTTTAATGAGGAGGTCTTAAGAGCTCTAATTCAACATGAATCAATTCTGCTTCAGATCCTGCACTGTGCTTTTGTGTGCCTGCCACCCACCACAGAGCCCCAGCAGCATCCAGAGGCCCCAGCTGAATTCAAAGCTCTCTGCAGGGAGGCTTGGAAATGCACATAAGTCACTACACTCAGGAAATTAAAATCTTACAGACAGAGAAAGGAACGATGTTTGTTCCAATTTAAGTACTGGGGAATGATGTGTAAAGAGAAAAATATGTCAAAAAGTGCCTATGACACTTAGGAGCACACGTTTTCTTTAACACAAGTACAGGTTGACTTCCAAACTGGAGCTGGTCAGAAAAATTCGGTTGGAAAAAAACTGACTCAACATGATTAAAAAGTTGTGTGTTCACTTTTGCCTGAGTTAAACTGAAAGTTTTTCTGGCTGGATGTGGCTAGCATGGAAGAGGAGGGCAAACTAAGGCAAGAAGCTAGCCTGGTGTTAGGGAATTTCACTGCTCCAGGTGATCCAGGTAGCAGCGAGTGTGACACTGCAAAATGTTAATTTAATTTCTATATTACCTTTATTTGTGTGCTTAGGTGGATGTGTATGCAGATTTACTAAGGATGCTAGAAGTATCTGCTTTTCAGAGGGTGAAATTTGCATTTTTTTTCAATACAACATGTATCTGTTTTGTTTCATCTGTTTTGATGTATTTTTGACTTTTAAAAAATTCTTTATGAAAATACTAAAAGGTAAAGCTAAAAAATGAATTTGGTTTCCAGAACAAGTTAGTTTTGACAAGTTAAGATTCTGTTTTAAATGCAAAACTGACTTTCTAGTCAGTAAAAAGTATTCAATTTTTGTTTTGAAGTTGAATAATTTTTTCTATGGAGAATTCATATCAAGAATGGGAATTCATTCTCTCTCTCTCTGATGCGTTCCTTACCTGCAGATCTTCATAGAATAATTTCTGTTATATTTTTCAGTTGGACTTAACTGCGGAATTTTGAAGATATGTAAGCCAGTGAACCTTGATAGTAGGATGTGATTTTCACAGCTATATTGGGCACTCCGGGCACATTGCTTTCAAAGTATTTGTTATTAACATTAGTATGTTTCGTCAAGTCTTCATAAATGATGTTTCAAGTGGTAACTTGTTGGTTTAGTAGACAAGCTTATAATTCCTCTTATAATCCATGCCAAAACTTAAGACTTTATTAATTATGAAGTAAATTTCCTAGCAGTAACTTATGTTAAAACTTTTTAGATTTATAATGAAGTAGAGTTAGACAAAAAGTGGTGAGAAGATGTTGACAGTGTCATTTCGGGAATACAGTTTCTCTTGATCCCTAATTTATGTAATGCTTATAGGTATATGTGTCCCGATCCAATGTCCGGGGAGGTTTCGATACGATCCCAAGGACGAGATTAAGACGCTGGAATCAGTCAAATGTCATACAACCTTTTACTTTTATTCGAGGGGAGAAGAGAACGGAGGGAGGAGGGGAAAAGAATAGGGGAGAGAGAAAGAGAAAGAAAGAGAAGGAAAAGGAGTTTATCGCCACCACCTCGAGTCCTGACGATCTTCTGCTGGGTCTCCGGTGGCCTCGGGCGTCATCGGGGACCGAAGTGGGGGGGGGGAGGCTTGAGGGTGCAGGGATAGAAGGAGTGGTCTCTCACGCGCCGCCGCTGCCGCCCCGCCCGAGGGCCACGTGTGCTCCTTATATAGGGGCTCACGCATGCGCGGATCACAAATGTGTACGTGCGGTTCGCCACGGATGTGCTGTCCCCGCCTCTGCTCTTTTCGCGCCTTTTTGTCCCCGCCTCGGCTCTTTCCGCGCCTTTAGTCTGTGCGCAGGCGCACGCGGTTGTTTTTCTTAAAGCTGTGGAGAAGGTGGTCTTTTCAAAGCGCGACGCTGGATGGCTCTACGGCGGCAATGTCGAGACAAAAACCACATTTTTCTATCGGTCCTGTACACCACCCCGTGGCTCGACATTGCAGCTTGGTGGCATAGGAGGAAGACAAAGAAAGAAAGAGAGAGGAAAGAAGGGGGAAAGGAAGAAAACGGGAGTTGAAGGAGTTGGGGATAAGGGTGGAGGAAAATTGTGGGAAGGAGGAAGGGAACAACATTGTTTTAGGTGAAGGAACATCTTAACACAGAAGAACTGGGGTACTGCTCAATGCAAACTCATTCTCGAACAACTTTAACAATTCTTCAACTTTGGAGGACAAACATTAGGAATGGGGTTAACAGTAACTGGCAATATGCAATTTCTTCCTTCAGGAGGAATTGGGAATGGGTTTAAATGATTGGTACGGAGGTAGGTTGTGGCTGATAGATGGTACGGATTTTTGTTGCACCATCAGGTGGAGGGCTGGGAACAAATTGCATATTTGACACAACATGTAATAAAACAGGGAATTATGCAGGGTAGGAACAGTAAGGTGGCTGTTGCACATAATAGATACAATATTAATTGTTTCACCCAGGGTGCCCCTGGTAACCAGGACCACAAATCGCTGTTCCAACCACTCCAGGTTTGAACAGGGACGCGGGCTATTTTCCTGATATCTTGGGTCAACTGGAGAACTACTTCTCCCACATCATCAATTTCTAGGCAGCAGTTAGAGATATTTAGTTTTCCACACACCCCTCCCTCCTCAGCCAATAAATAATCTAAAACCATACGGTGTTGAAGGATTGCCGTGCGCATTTGTTGCGATTGTCGAGTTAATAGGTCTATGGCATCAGCAGTTTTGTTGGTGATAATTTCTAGGGCTGCTTGTAGTCTAATTATTTGATTTAGATTATAAATCGGTTCTCTTGCCCCTGCAATGGGCTCGTTAGGATTCCAGGTTGCTGGCCCATAGTGTTCAATTATTCGCTCAGGGGGCCATTCATCATTTCCCCATTTTTGTGTCCCACCTAAATTTACCTTGGTAGATCGTGTCTTACAGGCAATACTTCTATCCCTGAGGTTATCATACACTTTTATGCCTAGTTGGGGTCCACCAGTTTCTGGCAGGAGGAAAAAGAGGGGCCTTATAATCCCTATATAACAAACTCCTGACCACCCCGCGGGTAAGAATTTCTATGCCGTATTCCCACAAATCCAATAATGCTCCTTTTTAGCTTTATTTCCCTGAGCAAATGGCCCATCTTTCCCCAGTGGAAACTGCAAGTAAGTTGTGTCTTTGTCACCCAGAGGGATGAAAAAGGTGGTTGCCCCATCCCTTATTCGGCTGGTACAATACCAAGCCCCATAAGTACCCCTCCATTTACAAGTTTGTTTGTAATGCCGGAGAATCAAGGTTTCATTTTTGCTTGACCGGTATCCCTTAAACCCCTGGTTATGCCCTGTTTCATTAAGCCACACCCACAGGTCCCTTTCCTTGTCGAGGGGCTTACATGTAAGAGTCCATTGACACTTGCTTTCTCCCACTTCGACCCCTCTTTTCCGGGTGCGATTCAAACAATATTGCCCCTTCGTTGGAAACTGAACTGGCCAGGTCCCACTGTCATCCCACGGATCGTCTGCGGCTTCGCTATATTTGCTTACAATTTGGTCTGGG
Source organism: Nipponia nippon (assembly GCF_047370975.1). NCBI lineage: Eukaryota > Metazoa > Chordata > Aves > Pelecaniformes > Threskiornithidae > Nipponia > Nipponia nippon. The sequence continues at coordinate 62,612,735 of NW_028262380.1, forward strand.
GCGAGAGGTGCGGATGTCCACGGCCAACTTGATAGCCCTAGGGGTCCGCCGCAAACCCAACAGTGGCTCAGGTTGAAAGTTTGACTCACGGCTTTCGCTAATAACACAAACTCATTGTTCTCGAAGGGGTTGTATGGAGGAGGGGAAGGTAGAGGGAGTGGTCATTCATCACTTTCATGGAGGTGTCCCTGAGTTAAAATGACCCAAAGTAGCAGGTGCATCGTGATCACATCGCCGCCTTTAAAAACAGAAACAGGAACAAAACTCGCTCCTTGGGTTAGAAGGAGGGAATAATCCATTTGGTGTGGATTTTGTGGGTTCTCCCACCGGTATCTTTCGCTCTCCATGTATGTTTGTTTAGGGGGGTATCTAATACAAGAGGCACAGCCCCCATGGTGGGAAGCTCAACCAGGACCGGCTGGCCAGGAGAGAAAAATGATGCACTGGGGAAGTTGGGGTTTCGAGAAACAGGTACCATGGTTGGGGCTTGCGGGCAAAATGCCGCAATTTTCGGGCACCCGTTTGTACCCCAGCGATTATTGACACTGGTCACCGCCTCCCCCACCCACTCGGCCCATCCCGGTTGGTGGGGTTTTAAAAAGCGCTTAAGCAGCCCATTGGTCCGTTCCACAATTCCGTTTGCCTGTGGGTAATACGGAGTGTGGAACACCCACAAAATCCCTTCCCGAGCTGCCCATTCCTGGACTCTTTTGGCGGTGAAGTGCGTGCCGTTGTCTGACTGGATGGTCCGTGGTTTAGGGAAGGTCCCAAACCATTCTTTGAGGGCCTTTACAGTATTTTCTCCAGTTGCTTTTGCACAAGCCCGGGCTTGTACGAGTCCGGAGACTATCTCAACCCCCACCAATATGTATCGTTTCCCTGTGGATTTTTGGAAGGGCCCGATATAGTCGATCTGCCAGGCCTCCCACAAACCCTTCCCTTCCCTGAGGTGCAGGGGCTCATTTTCCAGGGGGTGTCTGTCCAAACAGACACGGCATTGTTCACAGGAGGATATGCAAGTCTTGCACTCCTCCCTAGTGACTGGCCATCCCCGAGCTTGTGCTTCCCGGTACAAATCATTGATCCCCGAGTGCCTCCGCTTTACATGTAGCCACTCTAGTAGGTGTTCCCAATTTTCCTGCACTTGGGTGCTCTGTAGCAGGGCTAGTCGGGCCAACTCATCCGCCTCTGCATTCCACCGGCCCACTGGGCTATCGGTTTGTTGGTGGGAAGCTACCCACGCCACCGCAAATGTCCCCCGTTTTGCAATTTCGAGAATATCCTGCCACTTCTCTTTCTGCCAGATTGGTAGTCTGTTGACTTCCCAGCCATTCTGCTCCCAAAACGGGAGCCACTCCGTGCAGCCCTTGAATACGGCATAGGAGTCTGTATAAATGTGCACAGGGGAGGTGGTCTGGCTTTCGCGTTGAAAAACGCTCCACACTGCGACCAGCTCCCCTACCTGTACACTGCCTTCTCCCTCCGTAATTATTTTCTCCTTAGTTGTTACTTGAAGGGCAACAGCCCGGTATCTCCAAACCTTCCCTTCCCGCTTTGAGGAAGCGTCAGTGAACCATGCGTTTAGGACCTGCTCTGAAAATGGGGGAGCTACTTTGACCACGGGGGGCAGTGGAGGGTTTTCTTTATTTAAGTCTGCCTCGTCTTGTATAGTTAGCATTTTAGCAGCCCCTTCGGTAACAGAAAAGACCTCACAATAGTGTTCTATCTGAGCATACCATTTCCTTACGGACGCTCGCTCAGCCACCCCGTCAGGGGGTGGGGTCCCTGCCAAGACTGCCTTAGTCACCTTAAACAGGCCCCAAAGGACTATCGGCTGTTTCCGAATAGTTTGTTCGGCCTCCTGTAAAGCTAGGCTAACTACAAACAACCCCTTCTCCCAAGTAGTGTATCGCTTTTCAGCATCCTTGAAGCTGCGTGAATAGAATCCGATGGGCCGGGTGGGCCCTTCGGGTCCCTTTTGCCACAGGTGGATGGAGAGCCCAGTACGGGCAAATCCCCATTCGATCTGAACCGGATCGGTGGGGTGAATTGGTCCTAGGGCTTGATGGGCGTTTGCCTCAAAAATTAGTAGCTGCAAGGCTTCCTCGTGGATTGGGGTCCACTCCCACTGAGCCTTTTTCCTTAGTAGGTCGTATAGTGGCCTAGCAATAATCGAAAAGTCAGGAATATGTTTTCTCCAAAATACAAGTAGCCCTAGAGCGTGTTGCAAGTCTTTTTTGGATTTGGGCATTTTGAGGGAGTCTAACGAGGATAGGGTATCTGGAGGAATACAGGCCATTCCCCCCCTCCACCAGATTCCTAGAAATTTTACCTCACTGGAGGGAGTTTGGACCTTTTCGGGTGGGATTGTCAATCCTATCCGTTCCAGGTGGGTGACAATATCACGTTGTGTTTTTCCAACGTCCTCTACCTGGGTTCCTCCTATAAGCACATCATCTATATATTGATAAATTTTGACTCCTGCTTGTATAGGGATAATTTCAAGTTCTTGTGCCAGTGCATGGTGGGCCAACGTAGGGGAGTGTTTGTATCCTTGGGGCAGTCGAGTGAATGTATATTGCTGTCCCTCCCACGTGAAGGCAAAGCGTTCCTGGTCCCCAGGCTGCAGCGGGACCATAAAAAACATGTCTTTGACATCAATGGTAGCCATCACTGGATGGGCTTGTTCCTGAATGGTTGCAATTAATTCAGCAATATTTGGCACGGCAGCTGTTAAAGGGCCGGTATTGCTATTGAGGCGCCGGTAATCTACAGTTAATCTCCATTTACCATTGGGTTTTCTAACAGGCCACACAGGAGAGTTAAAGGGGGATTGTATAGGAATTACGACCCCTTGCCGTTTAAGGTCCTCTAGTACAGGGGTGATGCCTTCCCTTGCTCCCAAGGGTAACGGGTAAGGTTTCACATTGGTCAGCCGGGAAGGAGGAAGGGGAGGCGCTGCTTGCAACAGGCGCATTTCTGCACTAGGGCTCCTGGCTAATCTTCTGACCTGGGGAACACCGAAGGACCACGAGTTCCCTTGGGTGTCCCGCCGCTGTTTCCCTTTTAAAACATCTATTCCCAGGAGATTCATTTGAAAAGGTCCTACGGCTGCCATGGTCTTCACCGGACTCTCATCTCCTGGTAGCCATAAGGTTACCGGGGTCATGGGCACAGATTGGGTTTTCCCTAGGGCATTTAATACTATCAGGTGCTTAGAAGGGGTTGAAATGCCGCACCGTTCCGCCTCGCTCTGTTTTATTGCTGTAATTTGGGCCCCTGTATCAATTAATAAGGTCACGGGCCTCTTCCTCAGCCCTACTGCGACGGTAATGAGGAGGTCCCCCTTATTGTTGCAGGTGAGTTGTCTAATGAACATCCACCCTCCGCCTCCCCCCTCACCCTGAGGGGGTGGAGGTTTTAGTTTCCCGACGCCCTTTCGTCCCCTTTGAACCCCTCCTCCCTGTCCAATGCCGGTGCGGGAGGCGGGTTCAGTTTGGGAGGGGGTCCTTGCCCAGACCACCTCCGCACCAGGAGCTCCAACTTCTTGGTGGGGAGCCCGTCCATTAGGTCTCGGGGCACACCCTTTTGCAGTCCCTTCTGCCACAATTCTTGTCAGAATGGGGGTTTCTCCCTTTTTATTGGGTCGGGGCTTCCCCCTGAAGGAGCCAGCAGTTTGTTTGCCAGCTCCGCTGTCCGCACGGCCCTAGTTTCCACTTTATTGTAAGTTCTGCCTACTGGCCCATATTTTCTCCCATAGTTTATTAGTTCCCGGGCTATCTCCCCCCAGGTCCACACCTTTCTCCCCCACTGCTGCTGTTCGGGGGTTACCGCTCCCTCCAGGGCAACTGCGATTCGCTCCTCGCGGGGCACATTTTGAATTCTCCCCTGTAACTGGATCCCGATAGGTTTTAGCGAGTCAGGGAGTCCTCTTATTAGCGGCGTCAGCCGCTCGGGGTCTACAGGAAGCAACATTGGAGAGCTTAGATTTGGTTTCAGCTCCCGGTCGTACATCATTTGCAGGCAAGCCGCCTTTTGTACGTTTTCTAGTAGTTGATCGACCAAGCCCATTATAGCTAGGGGATCCCCCCTCTCCAATGGGTTCAGCCCCCCTGCCCAATATGCAGCCCTCTGGGTCAGAGACCATGGGGCTCGGCGATCGCCCGTTGTGAGAAAGACGCCGGGGCCCCAATACCCCTCTGCTTCCTTTTCCGATAGCATGATCCCATCCCCCCCCGACAGGGATACCCTCCACACGTATTTGGTTTCGGACTCCCTTGCTGTTCTAGCAAAGTCCTTTTGGAGTTTAGTCAATTCGGTGGCGGTAAAAGGGATTTCTTTCGTTACAACTTGGGGACGGCTGTCACTATCGTCCTCGTATATGTATTCCGTCTTTACCAGCGGGCACATATGGGGGCGGTTATCCACAGTCTCCCTTAATCGCTTTAGATCTTTCTGGGGGTAAATTTGGCATACCCCTTTCTCTTCCAGCATTACCTCTGCCTCAGCGAGGGTCTCTGCCTCCCTCAGGAGCTGAACCCTCAGCTCCTCCTTCAGAATCATATTCTGGCGCTTCTCCTCCTCTAGCGCCCGTTTGGTCTCTAGTAGTTGCTCTTGCAGCGGTGTTATTGCTGCTTGCAACGAAGCGGCCAGAGCCTCCGATAGACAGGGCGCTCGTTTCTTATCCTCCACTGCCGCTGCCAGACACGCTCCTAACACAGCACATACGATGGCTTTCCCTTTCCCTTTCTTTACTCTAGCTTCTCTATGCAAGACCGCTATTCGGTCCATAACACTTTGCAGTTGGAACCAGTGGTCCCAAGCCCAATCTTATCCTGGGGGTGAGGGGCGAGAGCGGTACGTTTCTAAAACTCATATAATCTCTCCATCTCTTCACAAAAATCGCCTGCCTTTTGGGCGGCCATGTCCTACAAAGGGGAATTCGTCCCGGGAGGGTCAAACCTTAAAAAGACCAAGTTTCCCCTATACGCTCCCAGGAGGCCAATCCGCACACTACTACAAGACAAAGACAAGCCTACAAAGGGGATATCGTCCTGAGGGGGTCACGCCGTAGAATTCAAGCTTCCCCTATACTCCCCCAGGAGGCCAGACCATCAGCTACTATGAGACAGAGAAGAGCCTACAAAGGGGATATCATCTTGAGGGAGTCACAGCACAAAATTCAAGTTTCCCCTATCCTCCCTCAGGAGCTCAAATCACAAAGTAGTGCGCGCGCTTCAGTACAAAGGTCTCAACACCCACTCCTTCCTTACGCTTTGTTCATCTCCGGCTGCTTCCCTCGCAAGAGAGCAGAACCGCGGATCGGAACTCCGCACTTGCTTCGTACTTATTTGTACATCTCGTTCACACACAATTGCTCAGCACACCATAAGGTTGTATGACACTCATCTCAAGGGATCCTGTCCGTGACGCCAATTAAATGTCCTGATCCAATGTCAGGGGAGGTTTCCATACGATCCCAAGGACGAGATTAAGACGCTGGAATCAGTCAAATGTCATACAACCTTTTACTTTTATTCGAGGGGAGAAGAGAACGGAGGGAGGAGGGAGGGCAAGGAAGGAGGGGAAAAGAATAGGGGAGTGAGAAAGAGAAAGAAAGAGAAGGAAAAGGAGTTTATCGCCACCACCTCGAGTCCTGACGATCTTCTGCTGGGTCTCCGGTGGCCTCGGGCGTCATCGGGGACCGAAGTGGGGGGGGGGAGGCTTGAGGGTGCAGGGATAGAAGGAGTAAGGAGTGGTCTCTCACGCGCCGCCGCTGCCGCCCCGCCCGAGGGCCACGTGTGCTCCTTATATAGGGGCTCACGCATGCGCGGATCACAAATGTGTACGTGCGGTTCGCCACGGATGTGCTGTCCCCGCCTCTGCTCTTTTCGCGCCTTTTTGTCCCCGCCTCGGCTCTTTCCGCGCCTTTAGTCTGTGCGCAGGCGCACGCGGTTGTTTTTCTTAAAGCTGTGGAGAAGGTGGTCTTTTCAAAGCGCGACGCTGGATGGCTCTACGGCGGCAATGTCGAGACAAAAACCACATTTTTCTATAGGTCCTTTACAATATGTAAAATGTATGTACTCATTACGTACTTGTGTGCTAGGTGTACAGTGTTCTGCTGGGTAACATGTTTCCATCACTAATGTGGTTAAGTATAAACTTCCTTGTGAATACCTTGGAAAATGCAATCAGACGTCAGTAGTGTCATGTAAGAACATCTAACGCTTAAACATTTATTACTTAATCTGCAAGTATCTCAAACCACGTTATAAATGCATTACAAGCTCAGTTGTTCTTATTAAGGGGAATAAGGTGATCGTGCTTAATGTAAGGAAAGCTCTATGTACTTTTTAACTCATGTCCAATGTCAAGCCCTCTTTATGGCTGCTGTGAAAACCAACAGAGTGTTCAGTGAGGCTTTGCAAAGGTATAATGATTTCTTTGTGTGTCTATCCATTGCTCTATGAAGTATAAGCCCAAAACACTTTATAACCATTAGGACCTTTGTGTACTTTTTGATACCATTCTTGCACAATCTTAGCATAGCAAGTTGTTTTGAAAAGCTGGTCTGAAGTCCACAGTCAGGTTCCTTGGATAACTTGCTTAAGCATCTTGTCTGTCATAATTGCTGAGCCTGAAGTATGTTTAATGTTCTAGGGTTTTAATGCCAGCAGTTGGCATGCAAGAAGACAGAGCAAAGAAAAAGTTTTTAGAAATGGAGTGGTACTATTCATACACACTGTTATTTGCAGTTATATTACTTTATATTTGATAAATATTTTTTGAAAGAATCTACACTATTTTGTCATATAATATGGATGATTTAGAAAAAATCAAGTTCAGGATAGTAAGGCTGTTGCAGTTGTGGTGATCTGGGCACATAAGCAAGAAGAAGCTCTGTTGGAAGAGCACTATCTGATATATTTGGAGGGAAAGCAGACAAGCTTTTGAGCACACAAACCCTTTCAGATCTGAAACAGAAATGTGAAACTTCAGGAAAATTATGATGGGAACTGTTGCTCTGATTTTACAATTTAGTTTTTTGTGGCATTTAGTTGCTAAACCATCATTATAGAGACATATCTGTAAATCAATACTACTTCATTGACACATTTTGGGTTTTTTTTAAGCTAAGGGTAGATTCAAAGGTTGGGCCATGGTTCTGTTGAAATAAAAACTTTGTTTCCCCCCACTCTGCCCTGTATTCTTGCTTCAAGTCTATATCACTATTTTTCTTTCTCTGGTAAACTAAATGTTTGTTCCCTCTCAATGTAAAAAAAATGCATCTGCAACAGTCACCCCCTGGAGCATGCTGTTTTGTGAGCTATTAAACTAGCTTCTCCATCTGACTGGAGACATGGGCCTTACTTGTAAATCTGAACTTCTGTTCCAATTTCATAGAATCATTGCTGCTATGAAGAAAATTGGGTTTCATTCTGTTTGTGTTCTTGTTTTCAGGATGTTTTTTATGTCATGTTTAAGAGTTTGCTTGGCATGTAGTTAGCTGTATACTTTCACTCTAAATAATATGCCCCGTGGTTGATTCTTGTATTAACAGTTTTCAACCAACTTTGTGTCCTAAGGACACATACTCTCTCAAGAAGCACAGGCGTGAAGTTGAATTCTGCTTTCAGCAACAACTCTGCCCTGCCCTCCCTGCAGACAGATACATTCAGATGTAATGTAGGCATATATAACTACCTTGACCTGTGTTTGTTTAAGCCACTTAGAACCACAAACTGGCCCTGTATCTCTCAAACTGGTATTCTTTGATTCATTTATCTCACATGAAGAAGGTGGTAAAGCCAGATTTTTGTTCTTCTCCAAGAGTGATTTTTGGTGCTTTTACCTTTCAGTTTCCAAATTACTGGGTAATGCTGAATAAAATGTCTAAAAGATATTTTCTTCCAAGTATTGTTTCAAAATTTTAAAATTACCATGTAGGTTAAGAAAGCTCATTTTGAAGTTTCAACACTTCTATTCCAGAAATCAAGGCATAATGTGTGATTAGAATCCCAATGCACATGGGATTGTGTTTCCTAATCCAGATAATTCTTCCTAGTTACGATGGGGTTTGAAGAAGCCATATGGTTATGAACATCTGAAAGAGAGGTGATGGGTGGATGAAAATAAAGACACTTGTGGCTGACTGTGTGATAGCAGTTTCAGCAGATGTTTTGGCATCTCCTGCTGAAAATAACTTGAGGAGTGGGAGCAGAATGATGCTGCAGTCCTGGAGCCTCAGGATTTTCCCAGATTGTATGGATGTTGTAGAGGTTGGTTAGGTGGATTCCCCAATTCTGCCCTCTACCCCCACCCCCCTTTTTTAATCTGTTGAAGATGTATCAAAGTACCTAGAAAGTCAGGTTTCGGCCACCACACTTCATACGTTTCTTTTGATTCATTGTTGTGTTAAGATTTCAGAAGCCTTAAAGGGTGGGAGATTATGGACTGACCTAACATTTCCACTCAATGGTCAAGTTAGCTTTTGTTCAACAAGAAAATGACCAGATCTGAATTCGTGGACAAACTGCTCAGAAAACATAAACACTCCTGTCAAGAGTAATTTTAAAAATAATCGACTTTGCTTGACTTCTGATATCAGAGAACTTTGAATTTCTGCCAGTGCGAAACTAAAAACCTCCCTCTGTTTTTAAATGGTGGTTAGTGTTGCTCACAGTCCCATAACTGAAGCAGCAAGAACTCTTTTAAAATATTGGGCATCACAAAGCTTATTTTAAAAATATGCAAACATAAGGTGGCAGTTCTATAAGAAAGGGTCAAGTGTGTCTTCTGGCCTGGTCCTGTGATGCCAGACTTCCTGGCTGCCTCATTCCCACTGTTTTGCCCACGCAAACTTGTATAGCTGCTTTCACTTCTAAAGCAGTTCTTCTGCTTCTGATTGAGTTTTTGTTATTAATATAACTCCAAGGTAAAAAACTCTGATTATCATTCAACTCTGGCAGAAAGTTCTTCAGAATTGTTGCTGAAAAGTATAGCAGCTAAAGTCGGTTGAAAATTTTGTGCTAAAACTTTTAGATAGTGCAACATTTGACTGTGCCTCAGTTTCATTTTTTTTTTCCTAGTTAAAATCTATTCAGTTCAAACTTACATTAATGTATTTTGGCTTTTATTTTCTTTTTTTTTGTTTCAGTTTTCTGGTGTTGTGTTTGCATCTTTTAGAATTTATACTATAGTACGAAAAAAAATTTAGACCATTTAGAAAGAAAATCTTCGTAACCTGATCTTGATGATTTTCGACGATGAAGTGTTTCAAAATTCCTATTATACTGAAATGCTCCTGTTTTCCTCCCCAAGCCTCTCTTGCTCTAGTTGAGGAGAATAGAAACTCTTCAGTTACCCAGGATTTAAAAGCTGCTTTTCCTCAGCATCTGAATTTATTTATTCTCAAAGGGCTGACCAATACAGGACAATTAATCCTTGGAAGTAATTCTTTATTTTATGGAATTGATTTTTCATTCAAATAAGTCAAAGATGTAATTTAGAGATGCACCAAGTATTTAGTTTAAATTCAGTGTTATGACAAGGTGAAGTTTGCCCACATTGTGCTATTTGTATGAGTGCAAATATCTTGCATTAAATCAGAAGAATAAATAAGATGATGCCTTCCATGGGTTTCTGGATTTTTTTTTTTTTATCAGGAGAACATTTCTAATGCTGTGCTAGCAAAAGCTGTTAAGATAGTGATTATGCTAAGTTAAAAGACTGCTTTCTTTCACTAGCAAGATGTTATTCATTCTCTTGGTCCCAAACTCTTAAGTAATTTCTCTAGAAAAGCCTTAAGTTGTTTTCTTGCTGCAAACCTTTGCTGTAAAGAGACAGATTCATCTTTTGATTTCATTTCGCTAGAAATAATGTCAAGATTAATTAAATTATTTGAGTGTAATTTATATTCAAAGTAAGCTTTATGCAACTAGTAACTTGTTAGTAAAATCCACTTAAGTAGTTCAGCAGACCTTTATTAAGAAGTGCTAAATCTAAGAATAATTATCATAATTGACTCATTACTGGGCTAAACAATACATGTAAGAAAAAAGTATTTTTCTGTGCCTCCTTGCTTTGGCTGGATTCCCAACATAGATCATGAGTTCAATTAGATGTTACCTCTGGCATTATGGAGCCATATTTTCTTTCCAGATCTTGTAGCAGTTTGAAGATGGGGCTTAAAAATAGTTAAAAGAACACTAGTGGCAAGATCTCATTATTTAACAATCAACGAAAGACAGGAAAAGAGGAGAGGAGGACTCAGCCAAATAGCAATGTCTAGGCTTCTGTGTTCATATACACAGAAATGTATTGAGCATATTGTTGAGCTCTACTTTCTGTTGAACAAGGTGCTTTGCCTCTTGGACAAGGTGATGTGGCTAACTGGAGAGTGTCTTCTGCTTCTGGTGAGAGAATTTTCTAATTTGACTGGCTTGAACTGTGTCCTTATTACAAAACAGCATGCCATCTCTGGCTTTTTAAAAACTTGGTCCGGAGAATTTTTCTGTTCTTGGAAAATGCCTTGTGCTTTCTTGGCCATGAATTCAATAGGTTATGGCTTTTGCTTTAGCTGTGTTTTGAGTTTAGCTACCTGTAGGGTCTTCTGTCTGGTTCTGTCTGGTTCTGTCTTTTCGTCATGCAATACTATAAAGTGATTTTATTGAGTTGCTTGATTTGTTTTCAAGCAGGCATAACGAATGAAGTAGATATTCTACTGCATCAATACTTCTGATTTTCTGCCCTTCTGTGATGAAGTTTGTAGGATCTTTTCATATAAGGACCTTTATATTTTATGAGCTGATGAGGTGTTCTTGTCATTTAGACTTGCTTCTCTTTTTGGCTAACCAAATGATTTTGCATTTCATCTCTTGTTTTCATCAAAGCATTTGATAGCATCCATTCTTTTGCCTGTCAGGGTTTTTGGTTTTTCATTAATCTGTCTGTACTAAAGGTGAGTGTTAGTTTTCTTATTGCAGAACTATCAGTTTAAAACAGCAGTGCTATCATCTCTCTCTTTCTAATAATCTAAGGATATGTCAGGAACAATTTGTGGGGAGAGGTCATAGAAAATACTTTAAAAAGCCAATCTCAGAACATGAATTCATAACTAAGATACTTAAAATTGTGAACTGGACAGAGATATTGGTTTTATTGCTCATAGCAATTTTTATGCTGTCTCCCTTCTTTCACACAGATGCTAACAGCTCCTCATGCTCTCTATTGACAGAGGTTAACCACCACTCTCTCTCTAGCGGTCCAATTGATTTACATAATTAGATTACACGAAAAGCTATAATCCTTAACCTGTACCGAGGACGGATTGTTCTGCTTTTTGTATGAATTTATGACAAAACAGTAATATAGCAGGATATGAAGTATTTTCAGTATCTTCTGATCAGTTGTCTAGGCAACAAAATTTTCTCAAATTGAAGTGGTATGTTATTGAACATGCTTAGATATTAAAAGATAAAGCTATGTTTTTTTCCATATTAGATTATATTTTTTGAAGATATCTTCTGATATTTTAACATTTTGTTTGTTTGTTTTTGGCACTGAACCAGGTAGTCTGCAGTATCCTTACTATAACATGGGAAAAATGCCTATAGAAGGAAAGACCTTATCTGAAGTTGTGGACGTTTTTCACCTGGAGCCTGTAGATTCACCTCACTAATTAGTGGGTTTAGTTTCAGCCTTCTATGTGAAATGTTCCAACAGTGTTTACTGTTATATCAAGGAGTCAAATGCATGAAATCGTGTTGACATGATTGTTGATAGACACTCTATCATTCCCACTATGAGGAATATTTCATTAAGCTTGTATTTCATTCTCTCATGTAGTGTGTAGAACAGTCTGTTGCAAACTTCACTATAGGCATGATTGGCCCTTCTCTAATTATATGGCAAACCGAATTTTTAGGGAACTTGGGGTATGCCAGAATTTTATTACTTGTAAGAACAATCCAGAATTTTTAAAACTAATCATGTCTGATCCTGGGCATGTGTTCTCCCTTGATTTAATCCTTCTCACGTTTGAAAGATGATGACAGTATCTTGTTGAAGTCTGGGAAGAGATTATATCTGATGCTTTTGAATTAGACCTTTTGGTTTCGACAAATATTTTCAGTTGAAGTGAACTGAAGACATTTAGCTCATCATTTCAAAGAGTAGAGATGAGTTTAAGTTTATAATAAATGCATATATTTGAAAGGAAAGACTTGAATTTGTGTACACATATAGATTTAAATGTGTAGGTGTTGCTGACAAACCTAAAACAATCGTGGTTGTGATTACTGGAAATTGAAGAACAAGTGGTTTAAATTCCACAGTCTTGTTAAAAATGAAAATAATTTAATAAAGACACATGCATACAATTTTTGCAAAGCAAAAATTAGATTTCATGTCAGCTAATTTCTACACCTGTAAGACAAATCTAGGTATTATGGACTAAGAAGTTTATGTTGTTTGCTTTGTTCTTCATAGCTCTAATTGTCAATTCAGTTAGGTTGATAAGGGCTTACACCTGACAATATATTGGGGAATATGTAGAGTGAAAGTTGACGATGCCTATTACTCTTTTGTAAGGAACATTGCTACACATCATTGTATTTTTACAGTTTGTCATTTGTGGATGTTTAGTGCCCCACGTGAAAGTCTTTTTGCCATTAAACAGGTGGTCTAAGTTTGCAGGGAAATGCTGCTTTTTGCAAACTGTCCTCTGCAGAAGTGGACAGAAATCAGCATGCTCACTGAGTTGATAGTAGTAGAGCTTTCCCTGAGCTTTTGCACTTCTAAAGCATTGCATAAGTAATAATAAAGGTTTGGCCCATTATAACACAGCAGGACCTTTTACTTTTGGCTTCTTTTTCTAACTTCATATGAGCAATTGAGTGGAAGCAAAGCTCAAGGGGAGGAAAGAAGACAGTCTCAAAGGGACAATGCTGCAACAAACTAGGTGTGTTGAGATATCCTGAATGATATAAAATGTTGTTTAGAAATGCTACTTGGTTCTACAACTGCACATAATAAGAAAGTTATGGGTATGTTTTCCATGAACTTAAATGTTTGCTTATTCTTTGTGCCTGGAGAGAATTTAAAAGATTATGTCAGTTGAAGTCAATATCACCCAGGTCTTTCCCATCTATGATTTGTATAATGCATAATATGCAGTGTATGCTTAAAATTAAATGGAAATATTCAGGGTAAAGATTCACAGTGTGAACAAAGCAAGATATTAATTCCACTAAATGCATGATTTTATTTAGTTGCAGTTCCACACAGTCATTCAGGAAAATCTCCATGACATTTCTTATCCCTACAAATAATGCACTATCATGATCAAAGAAGATAGACAGATTCTCTAGGACAATCTTATGTATGCAATTATGTACTCTATAATAGATTTGTACTAGGAAAAGTTTCAACATAGTGGGAAGATACTAAGCCTTGGAGTGCTGGTAACGGAGATTGTGGAAGAGCTTTTTCATAGGATGAATGCAGTAGTAACTGAACTTCCAGGTAACTTTTCAAAATAGGGACCTGCAAATGTAATTTTAGAGATTGCTGCCACATTTATGGAGAATAAAATAACAGTTGAGCACGGTTTGTCGTTAGAAAAAAAAGGGCTTTCAAGTCCTTAGAACTTGTATGCTAATAAATAGTATCGATTATATTGTCTGGGGTTTTTATACTGGTTGTTCTATAATTAATGTTGTTTTTTACCAACACTGAATTAGAAAGCTTGTCAAAACCAAGGAAAATGGTTTACCGTCCATCTACCATCCATCGCCCAGTTTCTTTCTACTGCTCTCCCTGTCACCACTCATGAGTGTTGTATATATAAACATATAAAGCTGTATTCTTATAGTATTGTTAAAGGTTTTAATTGGCTGCAGAGTATCTTTTGCAGCTTAAGATTTAAGTGCAAGGAAATAGTGTTGATCTCGCTTTACTGTTGTTATGGAACTATTTACATGTCATGCTTCACTGGTATGCTCTTGGATGGAAGTTTTCAAATGCTCATGACTGCATTTGGAAATCAGAATCTGTATGTCTGGCCTTAAATGAATGCAGGTTTTTCCATTACTCTTGTTTGTTTTCATTACCATGTACACACGGTACATACAGCACAGACTAGTGTTTTGCTAATACTTGCATTGCAGCAGTGAGTAATCCCAGACATGTGGATGTGGCAGGGCTGCAGAGTGTGCTGTCAGAGAAAAGCTACCTTTTCCAGGAATGTGGGAGGGGAGCATGGATGCCGGGACTTGTTGTCTGCTTCCTTCTCATCATGACCAGTCAAGTATGGTGGTCTGGCAGGCTGGGGAAAAGGACGTCTCCATCTTGACATAAATTCAATGTACTATTCCCTCTCATAGGGCAAGGTGGGTTGAGGGAGGGAATAGCTTGCTGTGGGTCACCACTGGTACAGGGACTTCTGGAAGAAGGAACAGCATATGACGGAGCATGGCATGCCAGGAATAGCTTTTTAGCAGTTGCTTTGCCCAAACCAAATTCAATTGCATCTGAAATTGCTCTGAGCTGGCAATAACAAACTTGAAGATAATGACAACTTTGAAGTGCATAAAACCTATTGCCATTCTTAGAAAATTTCATGTCTCCTCTGTTATTTGTTTTGATCCATGTTACTATAAAAATGTCACTCTAACTTATAAAACAACCCCTCTCCTCCTCTCAAACCTGGTAACTTCTTGTTTGCTGTGTTAAATTTGTGCATACCCAGTGCACGCTCATATGAAAGACCTATTTCTCTGACCAACTGTCGGAACTTGTGTTGTTAATTGTGAGCACTGTCACTGCAGGTGGGAAAGCCCTGTTGTGGGTAGGCACCATTGTGTGTTAGTTGCTGTACAAGCGTAGGAGAAAAAAGCCTGATTTACCAGGGCCAAAAAGCTTGCAGGCATCACTTTGTATGAGTTTTCACTGGTAAGTCTGCAATTTAAGTCATGGTGCTAACCTCTCAAAGCTCCACTATCATCTGTACATATGTGTTTCTTACACAGCCCTGATATGACAAGCCATCATAGTCAATGGATATGCAAAGGTTGCAGATGACAATATTTTTATTGGTAGGAACCAGCTATAAAATTTAAATCCAGATCCACCACTTATTTCTCTAGAACCTTTTTGAAGGATGTCCAACTTCTGTTTTATGTCATAATTTTCTGTTTTATTACATAGAAATTGGATAGAACAAAAGCCATGCTTTCCCCAGCTTTTAGAGTTTTTGAATTTCCTGCTGTTGGGAAATTTATAGATTGCTACCAAAGACCTCACAGAACCTTTGAGATAGAGAAAGTTGTTAAGATGGGAGTGTGCTGGATAAATAACTTAAAGGGAATCTTGATAGGTTTTAACTGCTATGAGAGAAGCAGAATGTTTTCTTTGAGATTTATAGAAAAATCCTCAAGAAAAGAAAAAGAAAGGGATTTATATGCAAAATATAATATTACCTTGCAGAACAGTTCTTTTTTTGAAGTATTTTCATTTTATTTGAGACAGTAATGCCCATATGGTATTTTAATATAAACCGTGTTGTAGCAAAAAAGGAATCAGCAAGCCTACTGTATGTGGAGTTTTTAATGTTGCTTATGGTTTCATTCTCCTCTTCAAACAAACTGAAGTATCCCACAGCAAAACAAAATCCTAGCTCAAGGGGGATCAGAAAGAACACAGAAAGGGCTAGATTAAATTATGAATGAAATGGAATAATTAGTTTATTCACTTACAGCAGTTGACAATCATATTGAGTGAGAGATGTGATGAATTTTTAACAGTCTTTATCATCTTTTAAAAGTTGGGAAGCCCTGGACGTGTATTTTTCATTTCATTGCACTGGGGTAAAAAAGGTTGTGTCAAAACTAAGACCACTGCCATATGTGCATAATGTTTTTTTTCAAAAAAATAGAAAAAAACTGAGCTAATTATTTTTGTCTGGCTTAAGTGATAACACCTGATAGAGTGCAAAAGGGTGTTTGAACTGCCTCCTCTGGGCCCTACCCCCCCCCCCCCCCATGCCCCTCTTCTAAAAAAACGTCCTTAAGTTCTCATGTGTCCCACACTACCTTCTGTTTCCTTATTTTTACTCATGCAGTTTACAGCTAACATGGATCCACGGCTGTGAGTACTTTGGACTTCCACAATTTGAGCACTGTTTTGGCACTGTGTCATCATCTCTCTGAGTTGCTGGCACTAAGTCCCATTTGTACTGGAGTTCCTTTCACTCTTGCACTCTTGCAGTCTCTGTGCGATGAAGCCTATAAAGTTTTTAAAGTGTCTGTTACATGCATTTCATTATTACCTGAATATAAAGGAGTCCCAGTGTAAACCAAGTTGCTATCTACTGATTTCAACAGTCTATTCTGCTGTTCCAGAAATGTCCTCAGCTAACCGAAGTCACATGAATTGCTTTTCTTCTTCTGCCATGTAATTTGTAGCTTACACTGAAAGTAGTGGCACTGATCTACTTATTTTTAAATGTATCTCAGGTTCTTCGGAACTCCTTCAGGAGTCTATTTAAGCATCCTCTCTCTCTGGACTTCTACTTGCCTAGGTATAAAAAGTTAGTAAGGAGGCCTGAGAGGACTTAGGTATCAGGAATTATAGGACTGCTGTGGATGGTCTTTCTTTCAGTTTATTTGATTCCCAGAAAGGGAGAGACAAAGGAGCAAGCAGGGCTGGGTCAGCCTCAAATCTAACTACAGAGCCCCTTGGGATTGCAGTTGAGTAACAGAGCTGAGGACTGTACCTGTAGATGGTTGGCAGGTCTGGGCCAGCAGAGGACTGAAAAGACTGATCAGTCATTGTTGTAGAGCCCAGAAGATCACAACCAGTTTTATAGGCTACTTGCACAAGACTTCTATAAGGTAGACTATGGCTAAAAATGCAGGTAATTTTTAAAAGAAGGCTCTTGTGGTTGAGGTGTCCTTGGACTTAAAGTACTCTCTGAAGTATGAATTGTTATGTCTTCCATATTTTGAGCTGCAATTAGAGCTAATGGAATTTTTTTTTACTGATCAACCTTTAACTTCTCATCAGACTAATGTGATTTGTATACTTGATGTGTGCATTTCATCTACGTTTTTGTTATCTGCCAAAGTGTAAACTACATAATGAACTGGAATGCTATGTTCTAACCTCCTAGATAAATCATCATCATTTCAGTCATCATCATGGTAATATTCCTGTCTGTGGCAAATTGTTTTGACTTTGGTACTAGGGGGGTTTGGGCTTCAGAATTAGCGATTGAGAAACCAAGGCTTTCAGTCTCACTTATTGCAGAATGAAGAGAAAAGGGAAAATGGAATATTATTACTTTCTACTTTTTGAAAAACCTTGTTAGTACTGGCATGAAACTGAGGAAATGGAGGAGTTACTTTCAGTTAATGGAGCAAAGTTGCTCCCTGCCTTGACCTTCTTATTGTAAGATCTCTTTGAAAGCAGCAGAAGGAGCTAGATTTCCCATAAAACAACAAGGACTACACAAACAGCTGATCTTGGAAAAGTAGATGGCTGTTCATCAATCAAAATCTGACTGTTTTATTACCTGTGAGGTGGGTGCTGGTAATAAGCAGTAAATAAAGTGCTTGTAACCCATGAGATGTCTTCAGGTACCTGAAGTGAGTTCAGATGATACTTTTATAACCATTATATCAGTCAATTTGTTATGGAGACCTTATTGTATGCAGTGATACCCTTTAGAAATGGTAGCACTGGCCACCGTAAAACACCATGATATGGCTATGTAACTCAGGAGGATATTGTTATTCACTGTTGTAGCAGCTGCTGTTGGGTCATATGTCCTTTAATCATTCTTAACTAAGTCAATAACCCCCCTGAAAACAGTAAAGGAATGTTTTAAGAGCATTGACATTCTCATCCAGATGTGAATTTTGAGGAGTGGGATGTTGAAAGAGAATGCAGACTGAAAATGAATCCTTTTCAGTATGAGGAAAAACAATATTTATTGTTCACCGAGTACCATAATAACAGACTTGACCAATTGAAATCAGAGAAGTATTTTGCAGATGAGCTAGAGAAGAGTTTGAGAATGACTGCAAAACTCAGCAATTGCATCCAAGAGCTAACTGCCAACATGCTCTGTTAAGTGTATTGAATTGAGAAGGACTCTTCGGGTGATTGTTTTTGACTATTCAGGATTTGGAAGACACTTCTCCAAAAACAATAGGTAGGAGTGTCAGTACCACTGGGAGTCTTTGAAAATGGTCTTTGCCCATGCACAATACTATGCTGTGTGAACTGTCTGGTGCTTTCTTGCTACTATGTTTTGGTGCAAAATAAAGTTTTGCATGAATATATGTCGCTTTCTTGGGCAAAAGTCAGTCTATTGACTTAAAAATCTGGCAACTTACCTGATACACAGGGTGCACTGCAGCGGGGAGAAGTAGTGCATGCAGCGTGTTGTTGCACATCTTAGGTGTTGCTTTTTTTTTTTTTTTTTTAAAAAAAAAAAACAGTAGTTGAAGAAAGGCAGCACTGATAATTCAGCCCAGGGTCACTAGTTACAAGACAGGCTCTTAATCTGCTGGAATAAGTGTTTGGCAATATTAATGCTGCTTCTATTAATAAACTTAATAGTAGTTTATCCACCTTTGTTTAATGCTGAGCTACTGTTTGGTGCCTCCCATCTTTAGACAGATACTTTTGTGACACTGTCAGACACAGCACTAGATGTAAATTCTTTTATTTCTTTTAATTCTTTTTTCCTTTTGTGCATTCTGTGAGGAATCCATTGTAAAAATAACTATTCTCATAAACTGCTATAGCCGCTGTATTGGTTTGGTTATTATTTGACACTAAATGTAGTGTTTATGGTAGTTTTGGCATTGCTCCTTCCTAATCAGAAGGATATGCTGTACATAAACACATGTATTTTAGCATTTTGTATTGCTTTAATACACATTTATTCAGATTCTTAATTTTTACATTTCCCCATTATGTTAAGAAATAGAGAATAATTTATTTCATATTTATTAGATAATTACCTTTTTATTCATGGTCTGTGTCAAACTAAATTTGCATGAAAATTGTAATTCAATTAATGCAGAAGCACAGTTTAAAACCGTTTCTATTACTTGATTAGAATTAACAGACTTTTTTCTTTACAGTCACTGAAACCTTAACTTGAAAGGTGTTAGGTATCTCTAATGATAAACTACTGAAGAAAAACCTAAAAGCGCCTTTATATTTCAACTTAACAGAGTTAAGGCAAAATATTTCATGTGTCACAGAAATGGAAAGACTTTGATTTTTTGGAAAGAAAATTAAGTAAATATAATTTTGATTAAGCTTAGGTCTCAGGTCCTCAAATGTGAGGTTTTGGTACACTGTCACTCCTGGTGATGGGAACTTGTGTCTGTGCTAGGCTATGCACCATTTGTGCGCTCCATAGTGCTGTTTTGGGAATCTGTAATCCAGATAGTATGGTCCTGTTCAGGAACTTTCATTTCTTAAGTGTTGCTGTCTGTATGTTTGGTTTTGGTCTTTTCTGGTTAGGTGGTCTTTTCCTTACTATGTATAAGGAGATGTAATTGGCTGAGTTTCTCTTCAAATAAATATAGCAGGTTTAAACAGTGGATTGATATACATCCACCTCTTACTTTGAATGCGTTTTTTCTTTTTAATAAAAAATAATTAGTCTTTGTTTATTTTGGTTTTGTTCGCCCTCTTTATTTGCATCTTCCTAAGCAGAATCAAAATAGTTTAAGCACTAACTCTTAAGAATTCAACAGAAGCTCGGAATTGACTAGACTCAGAAGTATGAGAAGGCCATTTAAGTGACATATCAGTTGGTATAATTACTGGGATTATAATGTATTTTCCACTCTGAAACGTCTATCTTGAAATTTTTCTTTTGTAATATCAAATTCATTCTCTTCATGCATAGTCCCTTTTCCAAAATGAATTATTTTGAATGTTTGAGTTTTGCAAACTTTTAAAAACAATGCATTTTTTAAAATTCATTTTGTGTTTATAAATGACTGAAACATAGCTGAGGGCCTACTAGACAAACCTGGCATATCTTATAGATCTGAGATGTGGAGGAAATGGATTCCATATCTGAAGTCATGAACAATGTCACCCTTACTATACTTTTTCATTGTGTTTTGCAGCCATGTTTCCTTGTTCAGTTTACAGCTTAGAAGCTGATAGTGTGTATATTCATTTTCAGTATTGTATTTTATTTCAAATTTTCTGGTTTTGCACATTTGCTTATGACTTTGCTCATTTATCTGTTCCTCCTACAGCACCTGGGACCATTAGAGAAACTGAGATTTAAATTAATATCAAGTCTAATTGTTACAAATGAAGTTGTAAATTTACAGTGTGTCCTGGTTTCAGCTGTGATAGAGTTAGTTTTCTTCTTAGTAGCTGGTAGAGCACTGTGTTTTGGATTTAGGATGAGAATAATGTTGATAACACACTGATGTTTTGGTTCTTGCTGAGCAGAGGTTACACTAGTCAAGGACTTTTCAGCTTCTTGTGCTCTGCCAGGTGCATAAGAAGCTGGGAGGGAGCATAGCTAGGACAGCTGACCCAGACTGGCCAAAGGGCTATTCCATACCATATGACGTCATGCTCAGTATATAAGCTGAAGAAGAAGGAAGGGGGGGACATTGGGCGTGATGTCATTTGTCTTCCCAAGTAACCGTTACGCGTGATGGAGCCCTGCTTTCCTGAGGATGGCTGAACACCTGCCTGCCCATGGGAAGTAGTGAATGAATTCCTTGCTTTGCTTTGCTTGTGCATGCGGCTTTTGCTTTACCCATTAAACTGTCTTTATCTCAACGCATGAGTTTTCTCACTTTTACTCTTCTGATTCTCTCCCCCATCCCACCCATATTGTATGCACTCACACACAATATTTCCCCTTTCTCTCACTGATACAAAACATGAAAGCCTTGGGCAAGGTCCTAACTAATCACATATATGCATCTTATGAAGCAAAGTGTGTTTGTCATGCTGGGAGAGGAGTACATGCTTTATATTGTTCTTCCCTGTGATTAGAATGGAAAGAGCAACGGGAGCTGTCCCTGTCGCGTGTAAAGAAGTGAAGGATCCCTCCTTGCAGAATAGGAAGTTTCCAGCTGAATGGGAGAATAAGGGAAAGGCCATTACTATGGCTGTTGAAGTAGCAATTGTAGCTGTATTAATGGCCACCAAGAAAAATTGCTGTATGGAAGTTCGCAGCAGGGCAAGGACAGAGATGCCAATCTCTAGTTATAGAATAGGAGGATTGTTTGAAGACTTGGATGTTCTGCCTATTCAATTCATTACAACATTTGATCACTGACCTGAAAAAAAGAATAATATTAGAGTGTGTCTTAAACCTAATTGTGCTTGGGTACAGTTAACTAGAACACTTGCTGCTAGCTTGATGCCAAGAAACTCATACAGCAAACATTGATCCATGCAACTCCTAAACGAAAAAGAATCAGCTTTTTGTCAGGTGCAAGGTTTTGATGCTAGCCAAAAGGAAGAGGTGAATTTCACAAGAAAATTCTTTTCTGAGTAGTTTTTAGAGTGGATGTGGAGCCATCTAAGACCTTGAACCAGGAAAGCAGTTGAGTACTTCATAAATCCATCTTATTGAGGAAAGCACTTAAGCACAAACTTAATCTTTAAACTTGAGTACAAAACTGTCCTTTCTGGAAAAGGTGTCAAACGTTTTATGACTTCCAAGGGAATCTCACCCCAGCAAGACCACATGTACTTCATGTATGTAACAGGCTTTGTAAATAGTTTACTACTTCAAGACATGAAGTTGTCAAGAGAGGGGAAGTGATAAGAGTGAATAAAGGGAGGAAGAGGAATGAGAGTAAGGTTGTGGGCTACAGATGTTTTCAGTCATAAAAAGAATTCCAGTCCTTTATACTAGATTAGTATACATGTTCTGGAAGGGTGAAAACCTGTCTTTTTTTTTTTCTGTAGAGGGAGTGCTGGTAACAAACCCATTTACCAGCATTTGTCACACATTAATACCACGGTGTAATCCTCTATGGCATACCTTGGGTGACTGAGACCAGTATACTAAGCAAGTTGTGGAAAGATTTACAATGTGAAATGTCTGAGATGTGAAAGCAAAATTTAATCTTTGTGGTATAAACAATGTCATAACCCCTATTATAATTATGCACTGAAGCAGATTGAGATGAAGATTTTACTAACACATCTAAACTGGCCTTTCTTTGCTGATTTAGACCAGCAGCAAAAATCATTCACAGATTCATGCCTTTGTGCTAAGCAGCACTATATTAAAAGAGAAAAAAAGAGAGAGGGGAAAAAAAGAAAGGCAGCAGTAATAAAAGTAAGATTATTTCTTAGGCTTATATGGATCTTTTATCGTTCTGTCCATTGTATTGATAAATAAATAAAACTAATAAGCATATGGCCTGCTCCTGGACAAGTTGCTGTTTAGCCACTATCTTATGAGAAACCCTAGCAGGGAAAGCTTTATTTTTAAAGACAGGGCAGACAATAAACTTCTGTTTATCAGTCAACGATGTGAAGAGACAGCAAGTATCCATGATCTTCTTTGAAGCTGAGAGAAGCAAATGCTTACATTCCTGAAACTCTTGTCACTGGATCTTTTATTCACACTCAGAGAACAGTATTAGCCCAAAGAGCTAGCTCACCTGCCTTAATATGCCTCTTGTGGTCCTCAGGTGGGGTGGGATTTTCCAGAATTCTGAAATTAGCTTCATATCAGTCACAGAAACCTAAAAGTTCCCATATGTATTCCCTGAAAATTTTTTAATGATGTATATATGTTCATACATATAGATTTACTTACATATATTTAAATTTTATTAACTTAACTGTTCCAGTGATTTGTGCCATACTTGGCCCAAGTGGCTGTGATCTAAATTTGCATACTGCATGGTTTATGAATGCTATAACACTCTCACTGAATGCTAAGGAATGCTAGTAAGAGGCTCATAATACTTGATTACTTGCTTGAAAACCAAGTTCCTAGAGTCAGGTAATTGTCAGAGGTAATAATTAGAGAATTATTGCTTTGCTTTAAAACAAATTCTGCAGGTTTAAAACAACCTCCCTTGGAAACATCACCTGAACAAATCTGAATGGCTCAAAAACCCAAAAGGCAAATGAAGGTGGTGTATTGATATAGATCATCTATAATTTAAGTAATATTTATTTGGAACAGTCTTGACACTTTTTGGTATCCACCACGTGAATTTTGAACTCAGGACCAGTGGTATTGTATCAATAACAGGAATTTCACTATTAGTCATTCTAGTGATGTCGATGTACTCCTAGTTACTGTTACTTTATTTTAATAATTGTGGTAAAATAATGACAGCTCTTCCTTCATGAAAGTACAGTATGCTAAGTTTCAGATGTAGGGTCATGGCTGACACAGTGAGAGATAAAAATCATGCTTGAGTTTCTTTGTCTCTGATTCTTTTTTTCCCACAACAGAAACA
This sequence comes from Nipponia nippon, assembly GCF_047370975.1. Classification (NCBI taxonomy): domain Eukaryota; kingdom Metazoa; phylum Chordata; class Aves; order Pelecaniformes; family Threskiornithidae; genus Nipponia; species Nipponia nippon. The sequence continues at coordinate 62,636,230 of NW_028262380.1, forward strand.
GATACTTGCTTGAGAATCTAAAATCAGACAAGGAAATAACGACTGCATTGTCTTTGTGCAAATCATCGCCTAGGCTTACTGTATATATTAGTAATGAAGCAAGTCTTCTAAATGAAATTTCTTAGACATTAGTAGATTCAATTTTGTATTGGTTCAAAATCTTTTTAATTTAATACTTCAAGTGAAGTGGAACATCTTTTTAAAAAAAACAAATTAAATGCAAAAGGAAAAAAAAAAGAACACAAACTACAACCCTTCTCTGACAAGCTCTTTATAATTACAATGGCAATAATTTTTTTAACTGTAAAATTTATATTATTCCAGACACATTTTCAGAGCCTCAAATTAGAGAGTGTTGCATACCATTACTTGATCTGAATAAAAGCTGACATACGTCAACAAATACTCGGTGAAAATTTCCTCGTGTCCATGTACATGCAGGCTAAAGAGCTGCAGTGTATACAATATCTCAAAAAAATAATAAAGATATGTTTCCTACTGATATATTTCACTGAATTCTCTGCATGCAATGCCATGCATCAGCATTTGTCCAGCATCGAGTTCCCCAGCTGATTAATAATAAACACCTTTCCAACCTATTTGCCCTTTGGAGTTTAATGTGTTTTTTTCCTATTTTTCCTGTATGTCAATGTGGGTGCAACTTTATCAGGGCTGCCAATATATATTCTACAGCTAGTGTGTTACGAACTTACTTTGGACAGGAAGGCTTTTTTTTGTTCACTCTGAACTTTGTGATCTACTTTCACTAACTACAGCACTTTCTATATTTATGGGACAATTTCTGTTGTTTTATAGGTTCTAAGACTGATTTAATGTCTTAAATTCAATGTGCCTATTAATTTCCAAAGCTGTTTGTTCTACATACTACAAAGTAATAGCAATTATGTCTATTGCATAATAAAAACCAAAGGGAAAAGACAAAACTATCTTTCCTATAAAGATTTTCAGTGATTAAGCTGTTAAGATTTCACTGTCTGCAGGAGAAATAAAGTACCTTGGGGAGAGATCAATGCATAAGAGGAACAACATGCCTGAAAACACTGGACAACGTTAGCTTGTGTTTCTAGAGTTGTTCCAGGCCTGGCAAAGTCTTACCCATATACTGTAGATGTGTTGTTTTTTCAAGAGTGTAAATTTGACTTTGAAACAAGGAACAGAGCAGCTTCCTCATATCACATTGAATCCTGGTTGTTGATATGTGTGATGGGCTTTAGCCTTCCAATGTAAGCTTTAATATATCTTCCAAATATATAAACTGTGTAGCTCTAACAGGCAGACTAGAGAGCAGCTATATAGTGTTTCCTGCTTCAGTCATGTTTATGATGTGTGTGATTATCAGGATCGTGCTGTTCATTCTCAGTAGTGCTGTTCTCCACTTGAAAGAAGTCAATTCTGTAACTCGCACCAGTAATGTGCCCTCTTGGAGACAAGTGGCCAGCAGTGTAAGGACATGGCTATGCTCTGAGCCCTTGCTGTGGCCTTGCTTGGGAACTTGACTTCATCTTGCTATCTGTGCTGTACCTTTTCTAGGGGCAAATAGGAGATATTTAACTTAGGCTGCCACTATCCATCACTGTTGAAAGTGATAGGTTTGTGTTTAAGGGATCTGGTGTGGACAGCAGCATGAGGCTCTGCTCTTTCACATCCTACATTTACCGTAATTTCCTTCTCCTGTTGTGAAGCAAACCTTATACACTGGAGGATTCCCCTTTCACTTTATTAGGGCTCAGATTTCACTTACCTGTCACTAAAGATAGAAGAATCTGTTCTCAAGTGACTGCTACGTAGCAACCGATTTGCAAAATATGCCTTTGAACGCCATGATCCAGAGAAAATGGACCTACTTCCATAAAGATTTCAAAACTCGCTCAAATGGATTTTCATCTGATGAGAAAGACAGGCAAGGATCAAAGGAAAACAGCTAGCACAAGGTAACATGAAAGAATATATCAAGAAAAGTCCTGCTTTAGTTCACATTTTATTGGATCTTCTGACTGGATGTCTGGAAACATATTCCATGTCCCATGCCACTGCCCAGAACACTATCCTGGGTCTTGAAAAACCAGTCTTATGGTGACATGGCACCTCAGAAAGAATTGAGTCAGATAATGGGACTCATTTCCGAAACAACCTCATAGACACCTGGGCCAAAAAGCATGGCATTGAGTGGGTATATCACATGCCCTATCATGCACCAGCCTTCGGGAAAATCGAACAATGCAATGGACTGTTAAAGACTGCACTGAAAGCAATGGGTGGTGGGACATTCAAACATTGGGATACACATCTAGCAAAGGCCACCTGGTTAGTCAACTGTAGGGGATCTGCCAATTAAGCTGGCCCTGCCCAATCAAAACTTTTATGTACTGTAGAGGGGGATAAAGTCCCTGTAGTGCACATAAAAAATATGGTGGGGAAGGCAGTCTGGGTTACTCCTGCCTCAAGCAAAGGTAAACCCATTTGTGGGACTGCTTTTGCTCAAGAACCTGAGTGCACTTGGTGGGTGAGGCGGGAGGATGGGGAAGTCCGATGTGTGCCTTAAGGGGATTTGATTTTGGGTGAAAACAGTTAATGAACTGAACTGCATAATGTTAGTTGCTATATACAGTTGTTATACTGTATGTCATCGCTTCTATGATCACTATATGCCCTATCAACAGTATACAGTAAGAATCACTCAAATTAATGAAGACTGAACTTTGAGGAAACTGAGAAAAGCACAGAGGTGATAGATCCAGAACTGGCTTCAGCATGCAACAATCCAACACCACACACTACCTCTCCTGCCCTGAAAGACTGTTATGACAGATGAAGCCCAAATTCATGAACTAAATGAACTCAACGAACATTTTAGATCGATAGCCCGTAGACTAAAGAAATGATATCTATGTGTATATATATATCTATCTATCTATATCTATATCTATCTATCAAGAGACTGGAAAAGTGGTGGTGATTAATGGGAATGTGTTGGAAGGTGTAAGACCTGGGCATGACGTATATGGTATAGAATAAGGGGTGGATACTGTCCTGGTTTCAGCTGGGATAGAGTTAATTTTCTTCTTAGTAGCTGGTAGAGTGCTGTGTTTTGGATTTAGGATGAGAATAATGTTTATAACACACTGATGTTTTGTTTGTTGCTGAGTAGAGTTTACACTAGTCAAGGACTTTTCATCTTCCCATGGTGCACAAGAAGCTGGGATGGAGCACAAGAAGCTGGGATGCAGCACAGCCAGGACAGATGACGAAGACTGGCCAAAGGGCTATTCCATACCATATGACATCATGCTCAGTATATAAACCGAGGGAGTTGGCCAGGGGTTAGTGATGGCTGCTCGGGGCATTGGTCGGTGGGTGGTGAGCAACTGTATAGTGCATCATTTGCTTTGTATATTATTATTGTGTTTTTATAATATTATTATTACTATTATTACTACTATCTATTTTATTTTACTTCAGTTATTAAACTGTTCTTATCTCAACCCATGAGTTTTCTCACTTTTACCCTTCTGATTCTCTCCCCCATCCCACCAGGTGTGGGGAGTAAGTGAGCAACTGTGTGGTGCTTAATGCCTAATGTGTGTGCCTAATAAAGACTATATGCCTAAACTCAGATGGACCTGTTCCCCAGGTCAACACACCTAGGAAGCAATGATCCCCGTTTCAAAACAGGCTGTCTAAATAAGAAAACAATGGCTGAAAGTAGGAGTTCAGAGAGCAAGAAAATGCTTTTGTTGAGGAGGTTAAAATCAGGTCACCTGTCTTCTAGCTCAGGCTGTTGGATCCCACTCTGTAAAAGCAGGAGGGAGGAACTAGGCTGTCTTGTATGACGCAAAGGAGTCAGGAAGGGTCGGAAGGAGGATCCAGGGAACTACGGGCCTGTCAGCCTGACCTCGGTGAGGGGGAAGGTCATGGAGCAGATCATCTTGAGTGCCATCACGCAACATGTGCAGGACAATCGGGGGATCAGGCCCAGCCAGCATGCGTTCATGAAGGGAAGGTCCTGCTTGACCAACCTGATCTCCTTCTATGACAAGGTGACCTGCTTGGTGGATGAGGGGAAGGCTGTGGATGTTGTCTACCTGGACTTTAGCAAGGCCTTTGACACTGTCTCCCACAGCATTCTCTCGGAGAAACTGACTGCTTATGGCTTGGACGAATATACTCTTCGCTGGGTAAAAACTGGCTGGATGCCAGAGCCCAGAGAATGGTGGTAAATGGAGTTAAATCCAGTTGGCGGCTGGTCACAAGTGATGTTCCCCAGGGCTCAGTATTGGGGCCAGTTCTGTTTAATATCTTTATCAGTGATCTGGATGAGGGGATTGAGTGCACCCTCAATAAGTTTGCAGATGACACCAAGATGGGCAGGAGTGTTGATCTGCCTGAAGGTAGGAAGGCTCTACAGAGGGATCTGGACAGGCTGGACCGATGGGCCGAGGCCAGCTGTATGAGGTTCAACAAGGCTCAGTGCCGGGTCCTGCCCTTGGGTCACAACAACCCCATGTAACACTACAGGCTTGGGGAAGAGTGGCTGGAGAGCTGCCTGGTGTTGAGGTGTTGGTCGACAGCCAACTGGACATGAGCCAGCAGTGTGCTCAGGTGGCCAAGAAGGCCAGTAGCATCCTGGCTTGTATCAGAAATAGCGTGGCCAGCAGGACCAGGGAGGTGATAGTGCCCCTGTACTTGGCACTGGTGAGGCTGCACCTGGAATACTGTGTTCAGTTTTGGGCCCCTCACTATAAGAAAGACATTGAGATGCTGGAGCATGTCCAAAGAAGGGCAACAAAGCTGGTGAAGGGTCTAGAGCACAAGTCTTATGAGGAGCGGCTGAGGGAGCTGGGGTTGTGTAGTTTGGAGAAGAGAAGGCTGGGGGACAGATCTTATCACTCTCTACAACTACCTGAAAGGAGGTTGTAGTGAGGTGAGGGTTGGTCTCTTCTCCCCAGTAGCAAGCAACAGGTCAAGAGGAAATGGCTTCAGGTTGTGCCAGGGGAGATTTAGATTAGATATTAGGAAAAATTTCTTCATGGAGAAAGTGGTTAGGCATTGTAACAGACTGCCCAGGGAAGTGGTGCAATCACAATCCCTGGAAGTGTTCAAAAAACATGTGGATGTTGTGCTTAGGGACATGGTTTAGAGGTGGACCTGGCAGTTAGGTTAACAGTCGGACTCGATCTCAGAGGTCCTTTCCAACCTCAATGATTCTATGATTCTATGATTCTATACTCTCTGTAATCAAGTTTTTGAAAATAGTGAAGAATCATAAGTCACCATCACGAGAGCCTGGATTTCCTTGCAGTGAAGTAAACCTCACAAGTTAATGACATGACCTTAAAGATCATGTACTATGTCATTTGGCAGATAGGATGACCCCTTTTTTGTTGTTACTGAATAGTTGGCAGATCACTTGAAAAAACATGTGTAATTTCTTAGTGTGCTTATCACTATTTGTAAGTTACCAGTGCCCTGAAGCTGCCTGAATATACAAGAGCATGTGGCTTCATGACATGCATATCTTCAGATCTGTTGGTTGCTAGTGTGTGGCTCAGAATGGATGCTCGTTAGTGTGGTGTGAGAAGGGGTTGTGTGGAGTGAAAATTACCCACATGACTAAGTGGAAGATGTGAAGCAAGATCTTATCATGTGCCAGTCCAACATTCTTCTTGGGCTACAGAGTATGTTGTAAAGCAGTTGATCCATTCCCTGTTATGTCTCATCTAGTTCATTGTTGCCAACACTGTCAGCTGAAGTAGGCAAAACCATACAATTCATCTCCCCCAACATTATTCTGGTGATAGGTACTCCATGAAGGATAGGTACACCAAACTGGATTTTGGCTTATTGTCCTTCCTCACTCTTCCTTTGCTCACTCTTCTGTTCCTGTCCCTCCTTCTGCTTCCTGAATGTTTACCTCCTGTGTCCTTTTTACATCCATCAATAAAATGAATTGAGGTAAATAAAAGAAAATTATTACTTTGTCAGGGTACTGTTCTAGTGGTGTAGTAAAACTGTGGACATCATAGTAAATGCTAAACAAACACCTAGTGAAAATCATATCCTTTGAAAATCCAAAAACACCCCAGGAAACCTTTTAAATCACCATCCCCAGTAACAACAGGACAGAAATACTGGAGGAAAGAACCTTAAGTATTCTAAACTAAAGTCTTATTAAATGCTACAGTATCTGTATACTTCGACCTTCGGGAAAAGTGGGGAAGGGAAATCTAGCCATGAAACACATGGTAAATATCGCAAATATTGCATCAAAACTGATGGAAAATTCTGCAATGTTGCTAAGAGTGTTATATGGGCTTAAAGACGGGGAGGTATGCTGATCTTACCTGTGGCAGTGGGTATCATGAAGATACAGTGTGCTCACACCTGTGTAACCAGAAACAGAACTGAATGATTGACCAAAATTTTATTAAGGTTTGGGGTTTCTTGGTGATTTCTTGGAGCAGAGACTTGTCAGCTGGATGTGGTCATTAGCTGCCAGTTGGGATTCAAGCCATATGGAAAACTAGCAGCAAGATAACCTGCTCACAATAAGTAGAACAAAGAGCTCTTGATCCTTGTGTGGACAGCTTAATCTATTTCATACTGCATTTTCCCATCAGTAAAATGGAGATAATTGCATTCTACTGCCCTCAGGGGTGCTGTGAGGGTAAATACATTACAGGTTACAAAGTGTTCAGATGCATTGGCCAAGAGAGCTGTAAAAATACTGGGAAAGAGAATAATTTTCACAGCAAATAGTGAAGTCTAAAGCAGAGACAGGAATGTGCTAGTCAGAGGCTTTGAAATTCACTTCTTACCCTACACTCAGATTTAGTGTACAATTAATGGTAAGATAAATTTAGCATAAAATCAGGGTTCACTGGTTTTGAACTGGCTTTGTACTGGCTGCTAGACATGATACTGACACTGTTCTGCCATCAAAACCATTACAGTTTTGCAGCAGCAGAGAAGCTGTTCATAGCTAAGCTCCCCTGGACTATGCTAACACACACAACTATTTCCTCTTAGTGCCTTGAAGCTGTAATATGGGTCTTTAGTGTAAATGAATCTTACGCTTCGTGGCGTTGGGGCAGATCCTTGGTTGTGTTGGCCTAACTGGGGGACATGGTATGGCTTCCTTCAAGTCTTTATTTCCAGGAAAATTGTCAGAAGATGACTAGATGTCGAGATACTGTAATGACAGGACTCAGGATACAGAAGATTCCCTATCCTCTCTCCTCCTGGCTGAACACAGTAACTTAAGGGATAGGGGGTAATGGCGACAAGTTCCTACCTGGCACAGCAGGCGCATCTCCTCTGTGACTACCCCACCTTCCCAGGTGCCCTTGCATGACAGGTATGAGGTTCTGCAAGGGGAACTGAACAATGACGAGGACGATGGTACATCTAGATTGCAGGTGTTGCTGAGGTTAGGTTGACCTACACCCTGCATCAAAACCACTTCCATAAAGAAAAAAAGACAGGTCATTGTCATAGAGGACTCTCTCTTGAGGGGAACAGAAGGACCAATATGCAGACTGAACCCACTTCTTAGGGAAGTCTGCTGCCTCTCTGGGGCCCAGGTTAAAGACGTGAAGAAAAAGCTTCCTACCCTGGTACAGCCCTCAGATTACTATCCATTATTGATTTTTCAGGTAGGCAGAGAGGAAATTGCAACTAGAAGTCCAAGGGCAATCAAGAGAGACTTCAGGGCCTTGGAATAACTGGTTAAAGGATCAGGAGCACAAGCAGTATTCTCTTCTATACTTCCAGTTGCGGGGAATGATGAGGGAAAACACAGGAAGAGCCAGCAGATCAATACCTGGTTCGGAGCCTGGTGACACCAGCAGGATTTTGGGTTTTTTGATCATGGGTCAGTTTACATGACACCAGGCCTGCTGGCGACAGATGGGGTACAACTGTCTCAAAGGGGGAAAAGGACCCTAGCACAGGAGTTACCAGGGCTCATTGAAAGAGCTTTAAGCTAGATTTGAAGGGAGAAAGGGATAAAACCAGGCTTCCTAGAGATAAGCCTGGGGTGGCACGCCAATATTTGAGGGACAGTGTGACATCTCAGTGGAGGTAGGGGATGGAAGGCCATGCAGCAACAAAGATGCAAGGGCTATGGATGTGTTAGAAACCACAGAAGTGCCTGAGAATTGTCATGAAGGAATTAGGGCTTCTCTCCCTAAAAAGGTGGCAGCAGCAATAGGCCAACTGAAGTGCATCTGCGCCAATGCACGCAGCATGGGCAACAAACAGGAGGAGCTGGAAGCCATTGTGCAGCAGGAAAACTGTGACATAGTTGCCATCACAGAAACATGGTGGGATGACTCACACAACTGGAGTGCTGCAATGGACAGTTATAAACTCTTTAGAAGGAACGGGCAAGGAAGGAGAAGGCAGTGGGGTAGCCCTGTCTGTTAGGGACTCTTTTGATTGTCTCGAGCTTAATGATGGTGACGATATGAGTGTTTATGAGTAAGAATGAGGGGAAAGGCCAACAAGGCAGATATCATGGTGGGAGTCTGTTATAGACTACCCAACCAGGATGAAGAGGCAGACGAAGTATTTTATAAGCAACTGGGAGAAGTCTTACGAGCTGGAAGACAGGGATGGGGAGCAGAATGAAGCCCACACAATCCAAGGGGAAATGGTTAGCAACCTGCTACACCACTTAGACATGCACAGGTCTATGGGGCCAGATGGGATCCACCCAGGGGTAATGAGGGAGCTGGTGGAAGTGCTCACCAAGCCACTTTCCATCATCTACCAGCAATCCTGGCTAACCGGGAGGTCACAGCTGACTGGAGGTTAGCAAATGTGACACACATCTACAAGAAGGGCCGGAAGGAGGATCTGGGGAAATACAGGCCTGTCACTCTGACCTCGGTGCGGTGGAAGGTTATGGAGCAGACCATCTTGAGTGCCATCACAAGGCATATGCAGGACAACCAGGTGATCGGGCCCAGTCAGCATGGGTTTATGAAAGGCAGGTCCTGCTTGACCAACCTGATCTCCTTCTATGACAAGGTGACCTGCTTGGTGGATGAGGGGAAGGCTGTGGATGTTGTCTACCTGGACTTTAGTAAAGCCATTGACATCATTTCCTACAGCATTCTTCTAGAGAAACTGGCTTCCTGTGGCTTGGATGGGTGTACTGTTCACTGGGTTAAAAACTGGCTGGATGGCTGAGCCCAGAGAATGGTGGTGAATGGAGTCAAATCCAGTTGGCGGCTGGTCAGTGATGTTCCCCAGGGCTCAGTATTGGGGCCAGTTCTGTGTAATATCTTTATCAATGATCTGGATGAGGGGATTGAGTGCACCCTCAATAAGTTTGCAGATGACACCAAGATGGGCAGGAGTGTTGATCTGCCTGAAGGTAGGAAGGCTCTACAGAGGGATCTGGACAGGCTGGACCGATGGGCCGAGGCCAGCTGTATGAGGTTCAACAAGGCTCAGTGCCGGGTCCTGCCCTTGGGTCACAACAACCCCATGCAACGCTACAGGCTTGGGGAAGAGTGGCTGGAGAGCTGCCCAGTGGAAAAGGACCTGGGGGTGTTGGTTGACAGCTGGCTGAACATGAGCCAGCAGTGTGCTCAGGTGGCCAAGAAGGCCAATGGCATCCTGGCTTGTATCAGAAATAGCATGGCCAGCAGGACCAGGGAGGTGATAGTGCCCCTGTACTTGGCACTGGTGAGGCTGCACCTGGAATACTGTGTTCAGTTTTGGGCCCCTCACTACAAGAAAGACATTGAGATGCTGGTGTGTGTCCAAAGAAGGGCAACAAAGCTGGTGAAGGGTCTAGAGCACAAGTCTTATGAGGAGCGGCTGAGGGAGCTGGGGTTGTGTAGTTTGGAGAAGAGAAGGCTGGGGGGCAGATCTTATCGCTCTCTACAACCACCTGAAAGGAGGTTGTAGCGAGATGGGGGTCGGTCTCTTCTCCCCAGTAACAAGAAATAGGACAAGAGGAAACGGCCTCATGTTGCACCAGGGGAAGTTTAGGTTGGATATTAGGAAAAATTTCTTCACTGAAAGGGTAGTCAGGCACTGGAACAGGCTGCCCAAGTGTCATGGTTTAACCCCAGCGAGCAGCTAAGCACCACACATCCTCTGGCTCACTCCCCCCTGGTGGGATGGGGGAGAGAATCAGAAGAGTAAAAGGGAGAAAACTCATGGGTTGAGATAAAGACAGTTTAACAGGGAAAGCAAAGGTCATGTGCACAAGCAAAGCACAACAACGAATTCATTCACTGTTTCCCGTTTCAGCCATCTCCAGGAAAGCAGGGTTCCATCGCGTGTAACGGTTACTTGGGAAGAAAAACACTATCACTCCGAATGTCCCCCCTTTCCTTCTTCTTCCCCCAGCTTATATACTGAGCATGATGTCATATGGTATGGAATAGCCCTTTGGCCAGTCTTCGTCATCTGTCCTGGCTGTGCTGCATCCCAGCTTCTTGTGCTCCATCCCAGCTTCTTGTGCACCATGGGAAGATGAAAAGTCCTTGACTAGTGTAAACTCTACTCAGCAACAAACAAAACATCAGTGTGTTATAAACATTATTCTCATCCTAAATCCAAAACACAGCACTCTACCAGCTACTAAGAAGAAAATTAACTCTATCCCAGCTGAAACCAGGACACCGGGGAAGTGGTTGAGTCCCCATCCCTGGAGGTATTTAAAAGTTGGGTAGATGTGGTGCTTAAGGACCTGGTTTAGTGGTGGACTTGGCAGTGCTAGGTTAATGGTTGGACTTGATAAAGGTCTTTTCCAACCTAAATGATTCTATTATTCTATGATATGAAAACACTTACAGTTTTGGTTTTCTTGTAATGCAACAGACAAATTAAATGTCCTATGGCAAAGAGGTTCCCACAGTGACTTTTAGGGAAACTCACAAAAGGTAATGTATCTTCTATGAATAGATTTCAGGTAACTGGAAGAATAGATTTCAGGACACAGGAAGAAGCCTTTCCTTTGATTTCAGGGAATGTTATTACAGGGTGCAAGCCAAAGAAGAATGTGGCCAGCTTTGCACAGGAAGTGCTAAGTGCCTTTCTGACACAATTTGCAACTGCTTATGTTTTCTCACCTCTAAACCTTGGCTGTATTGGCAGGCTTGCTGGAGAATACCTTTCACACTGGGTCAAGGTGAAATCAAAATAAGAAGTCTTTGCCGTCCCTACTGTGAGAGGTTCAGCTTGCTACTATTTTTCCTTTTGGCAGCAGCTTGGAACTCACTGTATCCAACAAATGCAAATGATGTTGCTAATTTAATTAAGCAAGCCACCTGAAATCAGGAAAATTACAGTCCATGGTCAACAGCAGTTTTTTATTCATTGGAATTGCATCAATAGCTAATTGAAAAAGATTACATAATTGCTTTTGGTCATGGTTTAACCCCAGTAGCCAGACTAGCCCCACACAGCTGCTTGCTCACTCTGTCCTCCTCTCAGTGGGATGGGGGAGAGGATCAGAAGGGTAAAAACTCATGGGTTGAGATAAAGACAGTTTAACAGGGAAAGCAAAGGCTGCGCACTCAAGGAAAGCAAAGCAAGAAATTTATTCACTACTTCTCATCGTCAGGCAGGTGTTCACCCATCTCCAGGAAAGCAGGGCTCCATCACATGTAATGGTTACTTGGGAAGACAAACGCCATAACTCTGAACATTCTCCCTTCCTCCTTCCTCCCATGGTAATTTGGGGCCAGCTGTCCTAGCTGTGTCCCCTCCCAACTGTGCACACCCAGCCTACTCGCTAGCGAGGCAGCATGAGAAGCAGAAGAAGCTTTGATGCTGTGTAAGCTCTGCTCAGCAATAACTAAAACATCCCAATGTTATCAACACTGTTTTCATCACAAATCCAAATTATAGCCCCATACAAGCTACTATGAAGAAAATTAACTCTATCCTAGTGAAAACCAGTACAACAGAAGAAATACGATATCTGCAAATCTATTTACATGATCTTTATTATGGCAGAATCTGAGTATTTAATGAACTTTCATATGCTTATCCTCAGAGCATCCCAGTGACAGAGGAAATATTCCATTTGACCAATTTGAAGGATGATGAGGACAAGGGTCAGAACTTTTCCAATTTAATCACAGGGAAACATGTTGCCGCTAGCTGACTGCAGTTCAAGTTATGACCAAAATACAACGCTTTTGGACTGCTATCACATTTATCATGCAAGTCAATGTAAGGGTTAATGGTAAAAGTTAAATCTGCAAAATCTTGTGACAGAGTGGAAAGTGTCTTCGACTCCAAACTTGAGATGTTGAGAGTGAAGCTTGTAATTTCTGCAGTATGGTTTTGGCTCTTCTATCGTCAGTTCCTGGCTTCTAATGGCCTATTGTGTGCTATCCTTCTTCCTCTTCTCTTGCCCAACAATAAAATATGCGAAGGGTGAAGAAAGGATCAGAAAACCAGAAATGCCTTTTCTCTCTCTTCAGGACTGATTTTCTCCAGTTTATGCTACATTTGTGTCAATTATCAATACTTGATAACTAATTGCCTTGCATTCCTCCATCTCCAGTGTACCAGTCATGCTGCACATTGACCTGTCAGGTATCACAGGCCAGAGTTTATCTTGTATTTACTTGGGAATTGGGGGTTGGGGATGGGGTTGGGAGGGGAGGGAAATTGCTGACCAACCTCTGGCTTGATTTATCAATCAAATATCTCAGGACTTTAGCATGCTGCTCCTTCCACATTAGAAAATAAGTTGTGATACACTGTAAACTGCTGCTTTCTGGCTGTTCTGTTGCCTCAGTTCAATACAAATGCTCACTTGCAGTGACTGCAGTTGCGATTAGGCTTTACCTAAGCAGCTGTAGAATCCAGGCTAGCATTGTTATGCCATTATTTGCCCTCACATGTTGATCTGCCATCATGACCATCTGCTTTCCCACCTCCTCTGCTGCAGCAGATTAGATGTACAGCAAAAAAAAATGTTCCAAACCTCAAAACCACTAGTGGGAATGTACAGCTGTATTCTCTTTCATAGACTCGTAGAATTGTTTAGGTTGGAAAAGACCTTCAAGATCATCAAGTCCAACCATTAACCTAGCCCTGCTAAGTCCACCACTAAACCAGGTCCCTAAGCACCGCGTCTACCCGTCTTTTAAGTACCTCCAGGGATGGGGACTCAACCACTTCCCTGGGCAGCCTGTTCCAGTGCCTGACTACCCTTTCAGTGAAGAAATTTTTCCTAATATCCAACCTAAACTTCCCCTGGTGCAACATGAGGCCGTTTCCTCTTGTCCTATTTCTTGTTACTGGGGAGAAGAGACCGACCCCCATCTCGCTACAACCTCCTTTCAGGTGGTTGTAGAGAGCGATAAGATCTGCCCCCCAGCCTTCTCTTCTCCAAACTAAACAACCCCAATTCCCTCAGCCGCTCCTCATAAGACTTGTGCTCTAGACCCTTCACCAGCTTTGTTGCCCTTCTTTGGACACACACCAGCATCTCAATGTCTTTCTTGTAGTGAGGGGCCCAAAACTGAACACAGTATTCCAGGTGCAGCCTCACCAGTGCCAAGTACAGGGGCACTATCACCTCCCTGGTCCTGCTGGCCACGCTATTTCTGATACAAGCCAGGATGCCATTGGCCTTCTTGGCCACCTGAGCACACTGCTGGCTCATGTTCAGCCAGCTGTCAACAGCTTTGTTGAACCTCATACAGCTGGCCTCAGCCCATTGATCCAGCCTGTCCAGATCCCTCTGTAGAGCCTTCCTACCTTCAGGCAGATCAACACTCCTGCCCAACTTGGTGTCATCTGCAAACTGACTGAGAATGAACTCAATCCCCTCGTCCAGATCACTGATAAAGATATTAAACAGAACTGGCCCCAATACTGAGCCCTGGGGAACATCACTTGTGACCGGCTGCCAACTGGACTTGACTCCATTCACCACAACTCTTTGGGCCCAGCCACCCAGACAGTTTTTTTACCCAGCGAAGAGTATATTCGTCCAAGCCATAAGCAGCCAGGTTCTCCAGGAGAACGCTGCAGGAAATGGTGTCAAAGCTTTTACAACATTCCAGGTAGACAGCATCCACAGCCTTCCCCTCATCCACTAAGCAGGTCACCTTGTCATAGAAGGAGATCAGGTTGGTCAAGCAGGACCTGCCTTTCATAAGCCCATGCTGACTGGGCCCAATCACCTGGTTGTCCTGCACATGCCTTGTGATGGCACCCAGGATGATCTGCTCCATAACCTTCCACCGCACCGAGGTCAGAGTGACAGGCCTGTATTTCCTCGGATCCTCCTTCCAGACCATCCTTGTAGATGGGTGTCACATTTGTTAACATCCAGTCAGCTGAAACCTTCCCAGTTAGCCAGGATTGCTGGTAGATGATGGGAAGTGGCTTGGTGAGCACTTCCACCAGCTCCCTCATTACCCTTGGGTGGATCCCATCTGGCCCCATAGACTTGTGTGCCTCTAGGTGGAGTAGCAGGTAGCTAACCATTTCCCCTTCGATTATGGGAGCTTTATTCTGCTTCCCGTTTGCATCTCCCCATTCAGGGGGCTGAATACCCCAAGGATGACTTGTCCATTAAAGACAGAGGCAAAGAAAGCATTAAGTACGTCAGCCTTCTCCTCATCCTTTGTGGCAATGTTTCCCTCCACTTCCAATAAAGGATGGATATTCTCCTTGGCCCTCCTTTCATTGCTGATATATTTGTAAAAACATTTTTTGTTATCTTTAACTGTGGTGGCCAGTTTAAGTTCTAGCTGGGACTTTGCCTTTCTAATCTTCTCTCTGCATAACCTTACAATATCCTTGTACTCTTCCTGAGTTGCCTGACCCTTCTTACAAAGAACTCTCTTTTTTTTCCTGCGTTCCAGCAAAAGGTCTCTGTTCAGCCAGGCCGGTCTTCTCCCTCGCCTGCTTGTCTTTTGGCACATGGGGACAGTCTGCTCCTGCGCCTTTAAGACTTCCGTCTTGAATAACATCCAGCCTTCCTGGACTCCTTTGCCCTTCAGGACTGCCTCTCAAGGTACTCTCTCAACCACATTCCTAAACAGGCCAAAGTCTGCCTTTCTAAAGACCAGGGTAGTGGTTTTGCTGACCCCCCTCCTTACTTCCACAAGAATTGAAAACTCTATCATTTTATGGTCGCTGTGCCCAAGACAGCCTCCGACCACCACATCACCCACCAGTCCTTCTCTGTTTGTAAACAGCAGGTCCAGCAGGGCACCTCCTGTGGTTCGCTCACTTACCTGCTATGCCATTTTACATGGCATATTCTATTTTGCTCAGAATGCATTTAAGTATTCAAATATTTTAAACAGGTATCAGATATACAGAAAACATTAAACTCTCTCAGATTAAAAAAAAAAATATGCAGAGGATTCCCTGGAATGCTGGAGGTGAAATTAAATTATGTTCTTAAAATGAAATTCACAAACAGTACACGATTCAGATTTTTAAGCTGTGCTTTCAAACCTCCTTAAGGGAAGTGGATGCTTAGATCTTATTAATTGAATGGGAATTGGGTGCCCATATCTCTAAGCGAGCTTTGACATTTAAGCCTTTATGCAAATTAGATGGGTTGGTCCATTTGTGCTGGACAATAACATTCATCTCCTTGACTGAGAAGAAAGTCAGAAGATGCCAGGAAATGGGATTTCTTTCTTTTGCAAACTCCAAATTGTGTTCTGTTATGGAAGTGTTGGAGCTGCATAGAGATAGGATTTTTTTTATTTCAATGGAAATTTTTCATTTCATATTTTCCTTAATAAAATGGAATATAAAATGGAAAATGCAACTTTATACTGAGTTGATAAACTGGAGGAGTAGTTCTTCTGTTGTGCTTCTATGTCTGTTTTTCCCTATCTGTCTCCTCTTCCATATCCAGCGTAGAAAGGGGACCCACAAGAACTAGAAGTTTAGAAAGAAATGAAGAACATTGTATGCAATTCCATCTGACCTGAATGGAGGGGGTTTAATATTCAAAAAAGATGAGGCAATGAACATTTTCATTGTGAGAATGTTGCTATAATTTGAAAACCCCCTTCTTAGCTGCATTAAATAAAAGAAATTAAAAAAACATGCACTCATAGCTAGAACTTTTAGAAGAGGAAAAACGTTTGCAGGCCCTGCTGTACATTGCCATTTTATCTGTATAAAACTCAGTCATGTCCATTCGGTGGGATATAGTGAGCTGCACACAACAGTATTCCAGACATATAGTTCAGTAACTTGCGCAATGTACCTTTGGAAGCTTAAAGGTAGGCATTTAAAGCTTTTTAATTTTGAAATGTTAACTTCAGTTTAGAATCAGTCCTGATTTTCACTGAATCACTGCATTATGCTTTTCATTGCAGCATTCTGACTTCCTCAGGAATCACACTGTTTGCTATTTAGGGTATTCTAATAATGCAGAGAGGTAACATCACTGTGTGAGCAGAAGGTAGCTTTCAGCTGTAAGCTACTCTCTTTCTCCTTGTTTTTCTTTCTGCTGTTCAACCTTTCTGTCTTGGTTTTGCATGCTTTCTTACAAAGCCCTGTGGCATGCTTTCAGATAAGACCTGTTGAAGTAATCTTTTCAAGTTTATGAAGAGTTTTTCCAAAGTAAGAAAAGTGGTCACCACAGACCAAAGAAAATGTGTCCTTCCATAAATCAGCAAGTGTTGCCCTTTCAGTGGTTTTATTTACCTATATCTCTTCTTCTTCTTTTTTCAAATATTCATCAATACTTTTTCTATTCCTTGACAACACAGCATCTCAGCCTCCTTGTTTTAAATTAAAGCTATCTACCTTTGTCCCATGTCCTCCTTATGTGGATTTGCACAGTCTTTCCTTCCCATGTCTTGTATGCATGTGCTTTCTTTGCTTCTGTTTCTGAAACCATGTTTTATTACCTGCATGCGTTCACTACACAGGTGCTCTTGTTACTGGTAATGCCATGTATTACCATTGCTTTCTTCATCCTCTAAGGATTAATATAGGGTTAAAGTGTGAGCAAGTATCCCTAGGAACTCAAAGATCTTTTCCCTGTATTATTTATGGGTAGGTATAAATAATATTAGTTATACTGATGATTCTGTGAAAAAGACATTCTCCCTCCTTTGAATTAATTAGCTAATGCAGAGCTGAAGGTTGTCCAGCAGACACATAAAAAGATGCACCATCCTTCTTGAAATTAACGAGCTGTGGGGGCAGGTAAAGTGAAATTTGTTTACAATAAGAAATCACTCTTATTTTAATACATGAACTGTGAAGCTGTCAGTTTCTTTGGAAAATAGCTGAGGTCATTTCAAAGTTAGCAATTAATTTCTTTCTTATTAATTGGTGAATTGGTGGCTATGGATTGCTAACCAAATAGCATTTTTATTATTTATTTTCAATCTTTCCATTCAAATTTATTTAAATTCCCTATTGCAAGCTATAGAACACCTGTGCCATCTGTTTGCATACTTACCTCAAAAAAGCCAACTGTTGCCTGGTTATATGAAGATACTCAAGCAGTGAAAAAGTTGTATATACAGTTGCACTGGATATTGCTGCTAACCTGAGGCACTTGTCACCCTTTTGATGGATCATATGGCTGAATTGCTCACACAGTTAGCAAAAGTCTTAGAAGAACCATCCAATTTTGAGTCCAAGTGTCCGAGACTGTACTTATAAGGATGGTAAGGGAGAACTTACATTCTTAACTGCTTTGAGATTAATTTTCAGCCAGCCCGTGGTTGTTGGTTCTGTTATGGCCTGTTGTCACCAGCAGAAGCTTTCCCATTTATGTGTGGCATGAGAAATATCTAAACTCTGTCAAAGGAAGTAAAAAGACTCCCTGCAATACTTCTAAGCTTTGGATCAAGCCCTGAGAGTCTCCAGAACAGAGCCATTTCTTTGACCTTTCTTGACAGGGTTCTTGGTAGTCCCTGCATGGAGCACAATGGCAGATTTGAAGTCCTGTGAAGCTGCAGGATGCTCCCAGTTTTCTGAAGCAGGGAAATCAGTGAGGGAGTGAGGAAAATGAGAAGGTTTGTTGGCATCAGTTAGGAGCAGTGAAAAAAAGAGGCCAGAGTAATTTAGTAGTTTCTCTGTCAATAGCTGCTTGGATGGTGAAAAGCAAGGGGGAGGACTGGAAAGCGAAAAGTACTTTAGTACAATATATAGTGAATGTTCATGCTATTGTTTTCCAAAAGGTAAGGCTTTTTAGTGCAGTTGGCCATAAATAATGCAAATGGCAGAAGGGGGAGATGAATTGCATGCCTGAAAAGCAGTGGGCTACTCCTGCATGAGCTACAAACTCACAGGCCCCTCCTTAAGAAGCACTCTTAAAGGCATGAATCAACTCTTTTACATTGCTAGCAGAACCTATCTGCAGGCCATACCCTCATGTCCGTGTTCACATACTATGTGACACTTCAATCCCCAAGCAATTCACTGAAGTATATGAAATTATTTTAATAAACTTTTTACTCTCCTGTACCTCATTGACCTACCAACAGAAGCAAATCAATAAGAAATAATGTGCAAAATCACCTCTAGTGCAGTTTTCTCCCTTAAGAAAAGAGAAGTGCCAGATGGGCCAGGCAATGCGCTGAAGACTTTGCTGGGACTACTGAGGGACTGTAATGCTTAGATGGTGCTGCTGTGATGGGTAATAGTATAAAGCTCTAAGACAGACACACAAGATAATTAAAAGCGGCAGAAGTGGTCCCTTAAGAGTATGCTGTTTGATCATCAGCTTCCTATCATCATCATCTCACCAGCAGTCTTGCCAAAAGCTCTTTAAATTGGGTATTGTGGTGATGTGCATGTCAAAATGCCAGCAATGAATTTTTGTAGCTAGTTTAGAAGTCTAGGCACTTTGCAGGACTTTTGGATATTCAGTTGCAGCAGTCCTTCATAGGGAGACCTCACTAGTCATTCACTGCTTAAAGAAAAACATGGCAAAATTCAATAAAAAGTAAAAGGTCTTTGGGGAATGAAGCCTTAGAGAGGGGAAAAAAAAAAAAAGAAATAAAATAAAGTAAATAGGCACTGAACCCTGATTTATCTGCAAATAGGATTGACAGGAAATAAGAGATCATTTGGAGCCTTGGAACTGATAGGTTTATTGAATAACAGGCCACTGTGGATATTTATTTTCTTACTTTTCTTCTTGCATATAGTTTAGTTTAGTTTAGTTTTCATTGTGAAATGAATAAGCCTTATGCTTTTATTTCAAATATCTCAGAAGCCAAGATGAAAAATCAATGACACATAAAAAAAATTGGACAATATAAAATGTTTAAATAAAACACCTGTCAACAAAGACAAATGTTAACTGATAGTTAACATAATAAAGTTAAAACTCTGTTTCTATTTTAATAATACTTTCCAAATCAGTTTCTGTTATGTATTCTTGTTGATCAAGCTCTGACTTTACCACAGGGCTTTTGTGAGTTCAAAAATAACATTACAAATGTGGATAAATATAATTTTCCTTGACATCTCTTGTGTATTTGCATAATTGACAGGATTTTCATCTTCCTATGCAATGTAATCTCCAAAGAACAATGTATTTAAGTATATGGTGAGAATGACCAAATTTAAAGAGATCATGATATTGCTTCTGATGTTTCATCCAAATGGAAAGCATTTTGCCACCGTGACTCATCACAATTCACACACTTTCTTAAGGAGTCTTCAGACGGGATAACAAAACGAATAAAAAAGGCCTACCAACCATTTAGACATTTAAATAAGCAGGTACATTTTCAAAAGTGCTGAGTATTTCCTGGTGGAATTCATCCATGTGCCTAAATAGTCAGATGGATTTTTAAGAGCCCAGTGCCTTCAGCCTCTATGGAGAATGAAAGAAAGTGACCACTTAATTCATCAGGACATTTTCAAAACCTGTTACCTTCATTTTTTTGGCTAAGTAAGAGCTGAGCACCTTTAGAGATGTGTCCAATGTGAGTATTGAACACTTACTTTGGAAAATTTGGCTCTGTTCAAAGCTCTATTTGTGGGAAACTGGACCAGTTTTTCTCTGTTTTGTTTGTCAAACTTAAGAAATAATTCTTAAACACAGGTGGGTGTTTTCTGTGTTGGTATTTAATGAGTGAGTAACAGTAGAAAAGATTGGGGGGCCTTGTTATACACATTAGTATTTAAACCATCAGTAAAGTGACATTAATTCTCAAATTTGCTTGTAAATCCATGTTATCAATCATTACAGAGTTTGTGTGAAGCAGTGAGCTGCATTTCCAAATGAAATAAGTAGGCTGCAGACACACTGAATATTTTGTGCTGATGGTGGGATATAGAAGTCTGGTGATGTTGATTGCCATCTCAGAAAAAAAACAGGAGGATTTGAGGTTTCATTTTCGAGGGTAAATATTACCCCTGCTGAAACACCATTTTGCCATGGCAAAGCATCTACACGATCCAGCAAGCAGATTTTCCAAATTATGTCTTTACTACATGCCTGTCCCATTAGCACAGTCACCTTGTCATTCATATCCCTGTAATGATCACTTCTGAAACATTTACACCCTGTGTTTGGCTGGTTGGCTGTTGCTTACTCAGTGGCAAGATTATTGATTGCAGGTGCTTATTAAGAAAGTATGAAGCAATAAGCTATGAGAACTGTTGATAATTCAAAAGGTGAAGCTGGCAATTATATACGGATCAGAGGGATTATTACATACAGGGCCTGGGTAAATATGAGTGATTGCCGTGGCACTGCTGTGATGACTGTGTGAATTAAAATGTATCATTATTGATTTTTTTGTTGTTCTTTTATTGCATTTTAAATCTACATCTTTTTAATGCAAACAGACTATTCTACACTAGAGCTAGAACATGCTACTGTAACTTACTGATTTATTAATATATCCCTTTGTTACAGTATTTTCATCTCTTGGTACAGGCTTTTTCCTTATTTTTCACTCTGCTGCTGCTATTTGAATGAGGCACAAATCATGTACCTGATTTTGAATTCCGCCTCTTCTTCTGTTGCCACTGTTACATTGCCTTTAAGGAGTTTTCTTCTAATTATGAAAAGACAATGAAGAATGTTCGAAGGAATAAATTAAAAAAAAAAAAAAGAAAAGGAGACATATTTTGGTCCCTTTCTTGTTTGACTTTTAGATCTCCCATGAATTGAGCCTCATTTGAAATTTAAAAAACAAAACAAACCCACAAACAAAAGAATTCATCAAAGCAGGTTACTTTAACATTGAATCAGTTTGTTTCAAATTGCTTTCTGATAGTTGTTTGAGCTTTCATCAGAGCTTACCTGCAAATATTAAATGTATGGCCTTATTTTAGATCCTTTTGCTGCTATTAATAGTGCTGTTCTGTGATCTCAAGAAGCTATCTAGACCAGTAAGACTTTAAGTGTGCATACAAGTGCACTGAAACTGGTAGAGGTATACTAATTTAACAGGAGCGAAGAATTAGCACTTTTTAAACTGGAATCTGTATAAAGAGATTAAAGCCTTGAGAAGGAACTGAAATTCACCTGTGGAATAACTTTATAGTTATGATAAAACTCTTACTTCCTAGAGTACTCCTTTCCTGTAGGATTTGCGGATGGTGTGGATAAAGGATGTTTCTGGAGCACACAGTTAAATCTTCTATCCAATGCCTGCTGCTATGGTAGCAGAGACAAAGTAAGTCCCAATTTTGCACAAATTAGTTAATGGAGTGGAAGCCCACACTTCTGTTAGTGCATGCAGAAGTATAGTTTAAGTCTGAGTATACAGCATCTCATTCTAAAATCATGGTTGTACCGCTCACATCCTTGTATGGGTACAGTGGTCCTTTGCAGTTGATCTCTGCCTGTCAGAGGACCTTCACTGGGCTGTTAGGTCAATTGCTCAAGATTAAAAAATTCTAAAAGCACTCTTAAGTCCTTTTTGGAATCTTCTGATTAAAAAAGAAATCACCCTGTCCACTAAATATTTATCTCTTTTGTTGTAGTTCTCATCAGTTTCCCCAGATATT
The DNA here is from genome assembly GCF_047370975.1 of Nipponia nippon. Taxonomy (NCBI): domain Eukaryota; kingdom Metazoa; phylum Chordata; class Aves; order Pelecaniformes; family Threskiornithidae; genus Nipponia; species Nipponia nippon. The sequence continues at coordinate 62,658,208 of NW_028262380.1, forward strand.
GAGCTCTTGGAAGTGCAACACAAGCAGTACTTGATCTTGCCCCTTAAAGTGTCAGGAAAGTATAATTTAGTGCTTTTGATGTCTAGAAAAAGCCACTTTGTGTATCCTGTTTTCTTGAGGAGCAGACAGTATTTGTAACCTTTATTGAACTCTAATACTGTGACATATTTCTGTCTGGAAGCTCTGTCATAGAAAATATTTTAGAATTTGGTGGAATATTATTTCTTTTAGCTGTGTAGGTTTTATTCTGTTCATTAGTTATGTAGATGGGCTCAAGGTTCTCGGCAATCTGCTTCATAAAGAAGGGAGAGATATGTAGACAGTTTTGGTTGTGCTTCACCCAATCTATTGAACCTTTCTGAGATGTGTTTTTTGTGCACAGGATGGTGCACAGTCTTGTGTCACTGCCTTGGTTTGTTCTAGGTCACTAGTGATGGGTTTTGCTTCCATACAATGTGCTTATCCAAAGCCCTACAAGAATAATTCTGTTCACTTCACCATCATGTATTGTCCTTGTCTTCTGATCCAGCTACTTCTAGTAACTACAAAGCAGCTCTCTGAAGCTTATATTATTACCTACTTAAGCATGGGAATTCCTTGAAATAAGTTTTGGGAAGCAAAAATACCATCACCTGGGATATTCCTTCATCCTTCAGCTCATGCCCAGTATCACTAGGGTCCAAACACTCCTTAAAGCTTCATAAGAGATTGCCCCAGAAACTTGTGGGGACTAGAGCTATTGTGTTGGGAGACTGGAACATGGGATAACGCTGTTTGCTTTATGAATTTGCAGCTCCACAGTGAACTGAATGCTGTTCTACAAGGCAGACTTCTATCTAGAAGTAAGATGAGCTGTAGTTTTATCAGACAGAGATCGGCTTTTCCACTGTTCTTAAAAAAGAAAAAGAAAAAGAAAAAGAAAAAGAAAAAGAAAAAGAAAAAGAAAAAGAAAAAGAAAAAGAAAAAGAAAAAGAAAAAGAAAAAGAAAAAGAAAAAGAAAAAGAAAAAGAAAAAGAAAGAAAAAGAAAAAGAAAAAAAAGAAAAAGAAAAAGAAAAAGAAAAAGAAAAGAAAAAGAAAAAGAAAAAGAAAAAGAAAAAGAAAAAGAAAAAGAAAAAGAAAAAGAAAAAGAAAAAGAAAAAGAAAAAGAAAAGAAAAAGAAAAAGAAAAAGAAAAAGAATCTGGACTATTTTTTTAGACTATCATCTGGACTGTTTTTTGGTTTTATACTTTAGTATAAGCTCAAGTGTATCAATTAAGACAATGTGTTACTCAGACTATTACACAAAATAGAGGCTTAGTGTCATATCATAGGAGCTGTTTTTTTGTATCTTGGTGAGAATTTGGCTTTCTATTGAGGTGACTATCCTAGTGACTGCATCTTTTTACAGGCAGGCATATGATTTTCTCCACCCATATTTTGAATCTAGAAGCGGTGTAACCTGCTTTCAGAAAAGTTATTTGGCCAGTTTACTAGGTGGAACATGGTGCTTGCACTAGCTGTCTGCGTGGCTTCTGACTGGAATTAGCGAGTCTTTGGCCAGATTGAAGTTCAGTAAGAAAAAGTTCTCATTTGGCTTCAAAGTGCTGTGTAGACACATTGCCAAAGCCATATACAGAAAAGCCAGCTGGTATTTGCTCAAATAAAAATCCTCAGGAATTAAAATATTTAGGCAAAAGTATAATTCTGATAAATATGCCAGTAGTGATAATCCTCTCTTTGATTCTTGACTCCAGGGTAGGATTTCTGGTTGGAGGTGGGGGGGGAACCAGTGGTTTAATAGTTTAACCACTTCACTGGATGTTGAGAAACTCCTACTTAGATTGTTTTTTTTTCTCTCTCTGCTCCAGATTACAGACTTGGATTTCAGGGGATGGTCTTATTTCTGTAACATTACAAAGAAGCAAACTACCACTGGTTTTAGAACAGTTTAACTACTCTGTAGTAACCACACTCATGGGAACCCTGTCATTAGAGGTAAATTGATTTTTATTCATTGTGAGATAGTGGTATGCCTGAAAGTAGCTATCAAGCATAGCTAGCATAGAATAAGTAGAGACTTGACCTTAATTGGTGTTGAACTCTTTGGGTAGTGGTATTGTCATTGTCCCACTTCCCAGTAGCTGTTCTGTGCCTTTCTCTCTGTTTTGGGGATAAGGGAAATGTGTATTGAATTTGTTTTCAGAATGAGAACGTTTGGAAACCTTGAAAGCTTTGACATCATAGGAAACAGTTACTGTATAGGAGGAAAAGAGATAGATGGGTCTGATCTACTTCAGCACAGCATGCCAGGTGTGTAAAATCTTTTATGAAGGCAGCAGCTTTCTTCAAGAAAGATGCTTTCAGCTTTTCAGCATTTTTCAAGAAAGCTGTTTGAGAAAACTATTAGGAAGTGCAACTATGACCATGTTGCCAGAGTCTCTCCCTGTCCCCCAACCCCAATGTGGGCAGCAAGAGGGATGTTGCATCAGAAAACAAAGCAAACTGGCTTACTAGTCAGCTTTGAGTTTGAACTGAAAATTTATTTGGTGATGTGTCTTTGGTGTGATAATTTCAGGATGTCTTGAAAAGCTCTAAAATTCTTAAAGACCAAGGGTGAATAGTCAAGTGAGTTTATTGTTCATGGGTTTGGCTATATTTTGTGCCTGTAACATCACTGCAAATAATTAAAATGTACCCGCTTCTATTTCATGATGCTTCAGCAGTGAACCAGAACATGCTTCAACTAAATTTTTATAATCATAACTCAGTGAAAATACTTCTTACTTCAAACAGACCTAGGTCAGCCATAAAGCCTGAAGAGGTAAGGTTTTGCAACAGATACTGCAGAATTTAGCCGATGTTTTGAAAGAATGTCACAAAGGCAGGCAAAATCTTCATGTTCCTGACTCCTTGCATGTAACAGGATTCCTTGGCTTGCAATGGGAATAAGGAGTTGCGACTTCTCAGGTTAACACCCCAGTCTTCTAAATCTTCTATTTCCTTTGGCATGTTTGGATTTGGATTGGGATTGGGATTGGGATTGGGATTGGGATTGGGATCAGGATTGGTATTGGGACAGCCAGCCCAGGACAAACTAATATAATTAAGAAAGCATGTTAACAACTCTACTCTTCTACCACTTTGAAATTGCAGGTGGGAGAAAAAAAAAAACCTCTGGTTAGACGCCCAGCAGAGTTAGCATGCATCAGTTTTAACCATATCCCTGTGCTCTTCTTCAGCAAACTCTTTAAATGTTGTTCATTGGTGATTCTCATAATTTTGGAGGCATTAAGGAAGTTTAACCGTGTAGTATGTTGAGTCAGCTCCTGTGGGTTTGCCTCCAGCTGAAACTGAAACCTGTATGCCTCATGAGATTGAAGGATGAATCTGAGATGAGGTGTTGTTCTCTTTTTGATATTCATGTTAGTTTGTGAGGGATGAACTCCTGAAGGTCTTGTTGCTTTGTTCAAATCTCCAAGCTCTGCTATCTTGCACTTCAGCTATTCTGTCCTCCCAACACTTGCTGTTTACAGACTGTTGTGGATGGTGAGAGAGCTGTAGTCTGTCTGTGCCAGAGCCCTGGGTGGGCTGCTGCAGAGAGAGGAGTTCAGTGTAACCTGGTGCTATGTGCAGGATCTTGCTTCCTTTAGTAAGCAGAGGTTGTCTCTCCTGTCCCCCATTCCTAAGAGGAACACACCTGGCCCCTGAACTTAAGCCTGGCAAAACTTAATCTGTCTGCATTGCAGAGAAATTAATTTCTTTCTGTACAATGGAAATTTCCCCTGGCAATTCAAGAGACTTGTGAAATCTTCTTTGTTTCACATAACCAGTGCTTGCTTATACCCAGCTCCAACTCTTTGCATTTCTTCTGTAGAAGGAAAGTTAATGGGGATGGTGGAATAAAGTGTTATTCTCACCCCCTTCTTCACACCCCTGTGATCTTCACCAGTATGTTCTTGGCTCTGTGGTATATCTTACCAGGACTCTGGGGATTTGCTTGGATGCTCAAGAGTAACACATCCTGTTGTAGTATTTGAGCCTCTCACTGATTATAGTTAGGATATGGATTCCATAGCAATATTATGCTGAAAGATTTACTGAGGCCAACCAAAGACCTGTGCTCCCTTTTCAAATCCACATCCACATTTTCTTCCTCAGGAACAGTTGGTCTATATGGGGAAAGCAGCAGATAAATATACAAGGTTTGTTCTGGAAAAGCTGAAAGGCCTATGAATCAGTGAACACCTTCCCTCTCTCAGCCCTGCAGGAACAGATGGACTGGAGGATATAAGGCATCAGTAATTTATGAATGGCTGGGACAGCGTTTCACTTAAATAAAACAACACACAGCATGAAAGACATGGTCTGAGCCTTGTTCCTAGGCCTCCACTACTGAATTCTTCCATGGAGTGTGCAAGGGAGTCACTTCTGAGTTTCTGCTTCTAGACTCTGATGAATAATATATTTAAATGCTTTAAGTGTCATTCCTATGAATAGACAGTGGAAAGGGCTAAAGAAATTAGTCTCTTACATGTGATCTCCAAACTAATTTCAGTATCTTGGAAGAGTGTAGCATGTAGCACTGTTTTGAATGCTATACCTTGGCAATTTCAGGGAATTGTTTGGATTTTTATTATTAAATTTGTCAAAAGTTAGTTTGGTATATGCTCTTGCTTCTGATTGTTTTCATCTGGATACAGCTGGATACTTTTGTGCTTTATTCAGACATTTCAGTATCTAATTTGTTGCAATATATCCATTTAAGTGCTGCAATTGAATAGATTTCTAGGCAGTTTCCTGGCCTGAAGTTTTCAGCACTGCTGTTGTCTTGTTTCATGTTCTTACTCTGCTTAGTTTTTTTAATTATAATTGTGTTTTGTAAAAGGGAAATTGAGGCTAAGAAATAGTTTTGTGTTTTGTGGGATTTATACTTAATTACATTTAGAAAGATGGTATTCTGTCTTTCCAGATATTTTTTTTTCTGAATTACTTTCTCCTGTATGCAGCTTGCTCAAGAGTGTCATTGACATATCAATACATAAATAACAAATATTGAGAGATAATTGTTGATATTTTGTTGATAGACTGATGGAGCAAGGTAAAGCAGACTCAGTAAACTTGTGTTCTAATGACTGCCGCTGAACTGCATTGCATCTTTGTAAAGGTGACTTAGTGATTTAAGTAGTATTGTAGTATTGTCTCACTGGTGCCAGTGCTCTAAACCTAGCTCCTATCTATCTTGTGTGTTACCTTTTCCCAGGAACAATTCTTCCAGAAACAGTATAGAAGTGTCAAACATCACTGAGACGCAGTGTGTGAGTTGGGGGACTGGTGCTAACTAGGATTGGAGTGGACTGCAGGTTTGAGACCTGGGATGAGAAAGTGTATGGCTCCTGCAAGGCTGTCTGGAAAGCTTTGCACAATCTTCTCCATGTGCACAGGATGAGGCATATATCCCTCTGCAATGGCTTTTGTAGTAATTGCTGCATTTCAGTTGGAGTTTTAGCTTCTCAGATGCAGGTCCATTGCTGCTGCTTTGAAACTTTTGTTATCTGTGTGACTTGTGGGCTCACTGGTACCGGCTTTATACTGCTTGTTCCTCTGCTGCAGTTTATTGCATGCTATTCAGGTACTAGTTGCTTGCTCTTATTATGTGTACTCGCAAGTGGAAAGGTTTAACAAATATTACGAGTCCCCATTTCCTTAGATCCATGTGAAATTAAATGCTAGAAATGACCCATCGTTCTCGTTTCCGTTACCCAGCAGAATTAGAAATTTGTTTCTAATAAGCAACATAAAAGTCACTTAATTATTTACAGTTGCTGAAGAGGCAATGGTTATAGTTGTACAATGTTTAAAAAAGTGAGCAGCATTTTACTAAGACCTGTTATCTTTATCATGATGTTACTGCATGGAGACAGTCACACTCTGGATCACTTCTCGGCAAAATGCATCTTTGATATGCACAGAATGAAGCGCTCTCATGCATTATTTACCCATGTATGTTTAAAAAAAACCCCAAAGCTCAGTGGTACTAAAAATGAGGTTATATAAAAAGCTGAGGCTGCAGTTCCATGTTCACCTCAATCTACAGAAGTACAGGCTCTTACTGAACGAGGTGGACCCTCACTGACCGGCCTCTTGTTTCCTCTCTTACTTTCCTTATCAGGTTTGTGCATCTCTGTAGTGGCCTCAAGGACAGATCTGATTGGAAACTCATTTGTCATGGTTTATGTTGTGGACAAATGAATGCAAGTATGAATGAGGTCAGAAGGGAGATCTGGGCAGTTCTTTCTGATAGAGACCTGCTCTTTACTTGGGGGTATGTAGCTGTAAAACTCTCTCTTCAGTCACTGACACCAGTATTATCTTTAAACAATTAAGTTATTGTTGACTGTCTGTTGTTTTTAGGACCTTCTGGTTTTAGCTAGTTGGTTGCAAAATCTCAAAAAAGTTTTACATGGAACACTGATTTTCTTATATTTTTTAAAATAATGGAGGGTAGTTTTTTCACCTAGTCTCCTCCTGTTGAAGTTGCTTTCAACAATATATGTTTTCAAAAATTAAAATCTCTAGAGGATGTAGCCTTGAATTTTGAGAAAATATAATAAAGAAAGTGGCAGATGGGCGACATTCAGGTGGGGTTGGGGGTGGGGTGATAGAGAGGCAAAAAATATGTTAAGGGAAAAGATTGTCTTTTTTCTTTTCCATTAGTGAGAAGTTTGTATAAACTGTTCTTTTTGACAAAGAGCAGTGTTAAAAGATTATGATCTTCAGTAATTTACATCTGGGCACATTCTTTGGGACATTACAAGGGATATGCATGTACGTAAATTGTGCTGCTTACATGTCCTTTTCCCTTGGGTGTGTCTGTTTTCCTGAAGTGAGTGGATGCAGTGTTCTGGGCAGCCAGGAGTTGTACAATGTTCTTTATTGTACCATGTCATGTACCAGTTAACAATAAGATGTTTGCTTATGCATGTATCATTACCCTTGGTAGAACAGATCTACTTGTGTAAGAACCAAAACAGAAGAGAATTTGGTTGATGTCAAGATGAATTCTTGGAACCTGTGGCTTTTGGTGCCCTTAGGTGCATCAAATATACATAAAATATATATTTTTTAATTGTTAACTCTTACTTTTACCTGTCATCAGAGAGCATCTTCAGCCCCTCGATGGTCTTCCTTATTTTAACTACTTTTAACTAACTCACTTAGTTTTGCATTACCTTTATGTTCCTCCAGCTCATTGCTTATGCCATTTCCAGGTCTTAAATGACCATATTAAGTAACATCATACCTAGTGCAAAACATGGAAAGGCCTTCATCTTTTGAGAAGAGAAAAAGTCCACTGCCACAGCTTATTTTTGTCACTTCATGACTACCCACTCTGTTGGAAAGCATGAAATCATCTCGATTCCTAGAGTTTGTGAACCAACGAAGAAGCCAGTGCTAGAGGGTGGATTTCCTCTGTGCTCTGCAAAAACACAAACAACCTGAGGCTTTCTTTGAAAGCAGAATACCAGATACTCAGGTGTTCCCTCTGTCTGGGGAAACGTCATATACCTTTTATTCAAAATTATTGTTCTGGTAGTTTCTGCTCCTAACACTTGCCTAATGAACAAGGTTTTCACCTCCAATATGGTTCATGTTAATGGTAGAAGGAGGCAGGGCTAATGTAATGAAAATTTTATGCAGTTGCATGACTTACTCTGCATAAAACAAATATTCTGGGAGAATGTGAGCTACGTAAAACAGGACAGTCACCCCAGTCACTGGGTATTTTTTTGCATGCAGGGTCTGCTTCTCTTGTCACTGAAAAAAATCTATTCAGTCATTATTTGGATAGGGTTGACTTTCGCTTTTTAGCCAAATCTAGACTGAGGCCCACAAGCCAGAAGCCTAATCAATACCACACTAACTGCTCCATTAATCGTCTTTTGCTGCTATTTCTCTCTCATCTTTCCAGGAGGCTGTTGTTACCTTAGAGCAGATAATTGATTTTTCTAGGTAATAAATGCAGCAGCTTATCAGTGATATTTCCCACATACCCCTGTATTGCAGGTCCCTATCAGGGGCTGACAGATCTGAGCTGCTTTCTGATTTTTGCAAAGCAGTGACTGTACGTTCAGCTTAATGCAAAAAGCCACAGCTGATGTAACTGTCAAATAAGCCTAACTTGCATGTTCCCATCTGGCAAGGAATTTTGCACAAATCATCTCACATATAAAGGGCCTAATAAAAAAAAGACTAGATAAAGAAATTTGGCGCTGGAAGAGTTCTTGGACTTAAAGTTTTTAATTCAGGCTTCACTAGCCTCCCTTTCACCATGCTTGACTATAGATGGGGAGTGCAGGAATGTGTAAAATGCTGTTCCCTCACAGGAAATAAAACCACCTGCACATTAGAAATGCTGATGGCATTCAAGAATCACCATGCTTCCTTTCATCTACCAGTTTGCAAATTGTTATCACTTTGTCCTTAAACCAGTGCCCATTCCAGAAGTTTCCCAAGGGCTGTGATTGAGTTTAGACAGGGTTCATCATTGTAACAGGAATCTAGGGTGGGCAAGGAGATGAGGTGTTTAAGAAAGTAAAAGTTGTGTGGTCTTTCTCATGTAGGCAGTGAAATGCATGCAATTCCTTCACCAGTGTATGCTGTTTGTCCGCCTTGTGCCTGTTGCCTGGGGATGTGACAGCTCTGTTACAGATCTTTGATGGGCTGGCCCTTCAGTTGTGGGCTTGTTGGCTTGGAGATCTCTGTTTGCCCAGCTAGGGTTTGTCAGGATGGTAGGTAGCCCATAAAGTTCACAGCCACTGAATCCTGAACAACTTGACGTGTACTGAGCATGAATTTCTATGTGAAATGAAGGAGCTTGGCATCTTTCAGAAATGCCTGTGATGTAGGAAGAAGCCCACCATCTCCAGGGATGTTGCAGTCCCACAGAACATGAAAAACAGCACAGTCAACATATTGACAAAAATGACAGTTAGCATTTTTAATTGGCAAGTCAGATTCAGAATATGAGGAGAAACTAGAACTGCAGAAGAGCACTGTTTGGCTGAAATGTTTGTCACGGACTTTTACATGAGATCTTAATACAGCATTGTATTTATTGCATGTGGTATTTCGCTGCATTGTAACATTATTAACTACTAAACAAAAAAGATTGCTAGATGTGTTTTCACATGTGTCGTGGTTTAACCCCAGCCAGCAACTAAGCACCACACAGCCGCTCGCTCACTCCCCCCCGGTGGGATGGGAGAGAGAATCAGAAGAGTAAAAGTGAGAAAACTCATGCGTTGAGATACAGACAGTTTAACAGGTAAAGCAAAAGCCACGCACGCAAGCAAAGCAAAGCAAGGAATTCATTCACTACTTCCCATGGGCAGGCAGGTGTTCAGCCATCCTCAGGAAAGCAGGGCTCCATCACGCGTAACGGTTACTTGGGAAGACAAACGACATCACGCCCAATGTCCCCCCCTTCCTCCTTCTTCCCCCAGCTTATATACTGAGCATGATGTCATATGGTATGGAATAGCCCTTTGGCCAGTCTGGGTCAGCTGTCCTAGCTATGCTCCCTCCCAGCTTCTTATGCACCTGGCAGAGCACAAGAAGCTGAAAAGTCCTTGACTAGTGTAACCTCTGCTCAGCAAGAACCAAAACATCAGTGTGTTATCAACATTATTCTCATCCTAAATCCAAAACACAGTGCTCTACCAGCTACTAAGAAGAAAACTAACTCTATCCCAGATGAAACCAGGACAACATGATGTGATATTACTTGAATAGTTTCTTTTAATTTCATTTATCCAATAAGTCCAGATACTAGATTCTGCTTCTGTGTAAAGTTCTTATGAATTATGTTCTTGTCACTGAGCCTCACTGAACTCAATAGATTTGTTTTACACCTCTACTGATGTACTTGGGGGAGAAAAATCATATGTACTTCATGCAGTGGCAGTATGTGCAAGAGATGAAACAAAGCGGGGAGGGGGAAGTTGCTTGTTGCTGCTTAGCTCTACAGATGGACAATTAGTTTCCTGGTGCACCGGGACCTCTTTTTGAGCAGAGGAAACCAGTTTCTGGTGAACTACTGTTTTCATCAATAAATTGCCTGAGAAGTTGTTTGAATTTTAAAGTGTTTCTTGAGCATATAATGTTAATCTGTAGCTACCATTTCCCAGTGCCTGGACCAGCAATTGTTAACGCCATTATGAACAGCATGGTCTTAAAAAAATAAAGCCTTTTCTCTTTTTTCTTTTTTTTTGGTTTGTTAGGTTTCATTGCACATTGGTCCCCTTTATTGCAATAGAGAAGTGGTACAGTAACTGGTAAGTAAAAAAAAACAAACAACCAAATAACTCATTGTGCATGCTCCATTAAGTTTATTATAATACTAAATTAAGGTTTGTCTTGATGCAGTATGTAAACATGTGGGAAAGGATAATTAATGCCTACTCTTTTCTCATCAATAAGTCCAAGTGAAATACACTGATGGAAGAAAAGTGGAGGGTTGGCTGGTTGGTTTTTTGGATTTTTTAAAATTATTTCAGCCATGAGATTCTCTCCTAGAAAAGGTAACCCTCACTTGATTTGTTGTGTCACTCAGGTACTCCTTATCTATTAGCAAAAGAAAAAACATTAGTCCTGCAAGTGCTCAGTGAGCATATTTTATAAATGCAAGCTCAAACAAGATTGCTTTTTTCCTAACTAGGAGTGGCAGGAACCTTGAACAGATTCTCCAGGTCTGCTTATGGTAGGAAGAAGGCTAGCTGTGTTTTGTGAGGGAGACTACAGTCAACATGAAGGCTGCTCAAAATCTCGTTTTGTTGCTTTCCCACTTGCAAAGGGAACATGGTGGTATGAAAGATGGGGCAAAATGCAGTTTACTCACTCCTTGGTTTACTGAAATTTGGTTGTATATTATGCAATGAACATCCAGCTTGTCTTTGTGAAAATGAGATGTTTCTGTGAGTGTTGTGGAACTGTAACAGTCAGAGTAGTTCCCTGCCAAGCGTGAGGCAGTCAAGCAGGTGAGCGGAAAGAAACCACTGTGGAGAGCAGCTGAGAGGGTTTCTAGACTGAAGGAAAGCCATACGGATAGAGCACCAGCCTTCTGTGCATGTACCAACTGGGTTCCAGTTTCCCGAGATGATGTCTGGTGAGCTGAAGAAGCCAGATTGAGCTTCAGTTTTCCACTGAGATCATGGATTTCCCCCTCCTTGCAGTTGCAGTGAGAAGACAAATGCATGACAGATCAGAGCTGCTAAGGTCCTCTTGTGATAAAGGATAAGGGAAGATGCAGGAACACCCAGCAGATCAATATCTGGCTCTAAGCCTGGTGTCTCTGGCAAGATTTTGGGTTTTTTGATCACAGGTCAGTTTACACACCATCAGGCCTGCTGGTGACAGATGGGGTACACTTGTCTCCAAGGGGGAAAAGGATCCTAGCACAGGAGTTAACAGGGCTCACTGAAAGAGCTTTAAACTAGATTTGAAGGGGGAAAGGGGTAAAACCAGGTCTGCTAGAGATAAGTCTGTGGTGGTGCATCCCCCCCCCGCTTTCTGAACTGTCAATAACTCCTGTCAAAACTTGGCCTTTGCGTAACAAGTTTGGTGGTTAAGTGTCCCTTGACTGTATCAGAAACACTTACATGGCTAAGGTGGGAGCAGCACTGTCTGTACGAGGGAGCCAGCTGCCCCTTGACAACCTTGGCACATATTTTACGTCTGTACCAGGAGTAATCAGCCAGCCCCGACAGTCTTGGAGCATATCTTATCTGGGTAGTAAGTCAGGAGGAACCGTACCAGGATCACCGGAATTTTTGAGAACTTTAGTAATTTCCAACCTGGATTGTCACAATAGGATGGAAATTTAGTGATGCCTAAAGTCAATCATCTCACGACTCTATAAACAGCAGTGCCAAGTGAGACCCTTTGAGCTCTCCTGGACTGCAATGGGCTGCACCAGCATCTCCCTCTGAGTGGGACACCTCTCAGAGCTGCGAACTTCTAAGTTTGCATACAGAGGCCTGACAATAGGACTTGGGCTGATCTCCAGCGCATTTCACTCCTTGAGACTCAGCCTTCGCCTGTTGAGTTAATCATTTGATGTGAGTATTTCACTAAACTTGAGGGGAATTTTTACTGGATACCTTTACATATAGAGGCCTGACAGCAGGACCTGGGCTGATCTCTGGCGCCTTTCACTCCTTGAGACTCAGCCTTCACCTGTTGAGTTAATTATTTGATATGAATATTTCACTGAACTCAAGGGGAATTTTTTTTTTTTATTAGGTACCTTTGTATATGCATATTATGAATATTTCACTAAAGTCGTGACAAATTACTAGACCTATTTTATGTGTGTGTATCGATACAAATATTGCAGTAAACCCTTTTTAATCACCTTGTAGATGCTAAATTAACCAATGATTAGTTATTGCTAAATTCTTGTGATTCTTTCTTAACTGTGAACAAACCTTAAACTGCTGTTAGACATATATAATCCTTAGACATAAACTGTTGACCAAGTCTGAGGCTAGGATCGGATCCAGCCGCACCTAGGCTCCTCTCTGAGAAGGAGTTTAGAAAGCAAGGAGGTCCATTCTGAATCTTGTGACTCAACGGGAAGGCCCCCTTTTCCTCCTTGTATTTTCTTTTAACGCAATTTCCTCTTTCTGTCTCTTTCTAAATATATTCCATTCATTTAACAAGTAGAGTGAACCTTGCCATCAAACTCTGTTAAATCACACTTCTATAGATTTCTATTAAAATCAGTATTTGCAAATATCTTTGATGGTGATTCTTTAAGCAGCCTAACAATTCATCCGTGATAAAGCCTGGGGCAGCACACCAGTATTTGAGGGACAGCATGCTAGCGAGGTTCTTCGGTCTGCTGTCTCAGTGGAGGTAGGGGATGGAAAGCCATGCAGCAACAAAGATGCAAGGGCTATGGATGTGTTAGAAACCACAGAAGTGCCTGAGAATTGTCATGAAGGAATTAGGGCTTCTCTCCCTAAAAAGGTGGCAGGAGCAATAGGCCAACTGAAGTGCATCTGCGCCAATGCACGCAGCATGGGCAACAAACAGGAGGAGCTGGAAGCCATTGTGCAGCAGGAAAACTGTGACATAGTTGCCATCACAGAAACATGGTGGGATGACTCACACAACTGGAGTGCTGCAATGGACAGTTATAAACTCTTTAGAAGGAACGGGCAAGGAAGGAGAAGGCAGTGGGGTAGCCCTGTCTGTTAGGGACTCTTTTGATTGTCTCGAGCTTAACGATGGTGACGATAGGGTTGAGTGTTTATGAGTAAGAATGAGGGGGAAGGCCAACAAGGCAGATATCATGGTGGGAGTCTGTTATAGACTACCCAACCAGGATGAAGAGGCAGATGAAGTATTCTATAAGCAGCTGGGAGAAGTCTCACCATCGCTAGCCCTTTTCCTCATGGGGGAGTTCAACTTACCTGATGTCTGCTGGAAATACAATACAGCAGAGAGGAAACAGTCTAGGAGGTTCCTGGAGTGTGTGGAAGATAGATAACTTCCTGACACAGCTGGTGAGTGAGCCAACTAGGGAAGGTGACCTGCTGGACCTGTTGTTTGTCTGGTGGGAAGGACTGGTGGGTGATGACAGTTGGAGGCTGTCTTTGGCATGGCGATCATGAAATGACAGAGGTTTTGATTCTTGGGAGAATTAAGGAGGGGGGTCAGCAGAACTGCTACCTTGGACATTTGGAGAGCAGACTTTGGCCTGTTTGGGGGCCTGGTTCACAGAGTCCCTTGGGAGGCAGCCCTGAAGGGCAAAGGGGTCCAGGAAGGCTGGATGTTATTCAAGAAGGAAGTCTTAAAGGCACAGGAGCAGACTGTCCCCGTGTGCTGAAAGATGAGCCAGTGGGGAAGAAGACTGACATGGCTGAATGGAGAGCTTTGGCTGGAATTCAGGAAAAAAAGGAGAGTTTATGACTTTTGGGAGAAGGGGCAGGCCACTCAGGAAGACTACAGGGATGTTGTGAGTTTATGCGGGGAAAAAATTAGAAGGGCCAAAGCCCAACTAGAACTTAATCTGGCTACTGCTGTAAAAGACAGTAAAAAATGTTTCTATAAATACATTCACAACAAAAGGAAGGCTAAGGAGAATCTCCATCCTTTATTGGATGTGGAGGGAAACATTGCCACAAAGGATGAGGAGAAGGCTGAGGTACTTAATGCCTTCTTTGCCTCTGTCTTTAACAGTAAGACCAGTTGTTCTCAGGGTACCCAGAGCCCTGAGCTGCAAGACAGGGATGGGGAGCAGAATGAAGCCCACACAATCCAAGGGGAAATGGTTAGCAACCTGCTACACCACTTAGACATGCACAGGTCTATGGGGCCAGATGGGATCCACCCAGGGGTAATGAGGGAGCTGGTGGAAGTGCTCACCAAGCCACTTTCCATCATCTACCAGCAATCCTGGCTAACCGGGAGGTCACAGCTGACTGGAGGTTAGCAAATGTGACACACATCTACAAGAAGGGCCGGAAGGAGGATCTGGGGAAATACAGGCCTGTCACTCTGACCTCGGTGCGGTGGAAGGTTATGGAGCAGACCATCTTGAGTGCCATCACAAGGCATATGCAGGACAACCAGGTGATCGGGCCCAGTCAGCATGGGTTTATGAAAGGCAGGTCCTGCTTAACCAACCTGATCTCCTTCTATGACAAGGTGACCTGCTTAGTGGATGAGAGGAAGGCTGTGGATGTTGTCTACCTGGACTTTAGTAAGGCCTTTGACACTGTCTCCCACAGAATTCTCCTGGGAAAACTGACTGCTTATGGCTTGGACGAATATACTCTTTGCTGGGTAAAAAACTGGCTGGATGCCAGAGCCCAGAGAATGGTGGTAAATGGAGTTAAATCCAGTTGGCGGCAGTCACAAGGGGTGTTCCCCAGGGCTCAGTATTGGGGCCAGTTCTGTTTAATATCTTTATCAATGATCTGGATAAGGGGATTGAGTTCACTCTCAGTAAGTTGGCAGACGACACCAAGTTGGACAGGAGTGTTGATCTGCTGGAGAGTAGGAAGGCTCTACAGAGGGACCTGGACAGGCTGGATCAATGGGCTGAGGCCAATTATATGAAGTTCAACAAGGCTAAGTACCGGGTCCTGCCCTTGGGTCACAACAACCCCATGCAACACTACAGGCTTGGGGAAGAGTGGCTGGAGAGCTGCCCAGTGGAAAAGGACCTGGGGGTGTTGGTTGACAGCTGGCTGAACATGAGCCAGCAGTGTGCTCAGGTGGCCAAGAAGGCCAATGGCATCCTGGCTTGTATCAGAAATAGCATGGCCAGCAGGATCAGGGAGGTGATAGTGCCCCTGTACTTGGCACTGGTGAGGCTGCACCTGGAATACTGTGTTCAGTTTTGGGCCCCTCACTACAAGAAGGATGTTGGAATGTTGGTGTGTGTCCAAAGAAGGGCAACAAAGCTGGTGAAGGGTCTAGAGCACAAGTCTTATGAGGAGCGGCTGAGGGAGCTGGGGTTGTTTAGTCTGGAGAAGAGGAGGCTGAGGGGAGACCTTATTGCTCTCTAGAACTACCTGAAAGGAGGTTGTAGCGAGATGGGGGTCGGTCTCTTCTCCCCAGTAACAAGAAATAGGACAAGAGGAAACGGCCTCATGTTGCACCAGGGGAAGTTTAGGTTGGATATTAGGAAAAATTTCTTCACTGAAAGGGTAGTCAGGCACTGGAACAGGCTGCCCAGGGAAGTGGTTGAGTCCCCATCCCTGGAGGTACTTAAAAGACGGGTAGACGCGGTGCTTAGGGACCTGGTTTAGTGGTGGACTTGGCAGTGCTAGGTTAATGGTTGGACTTGATGATAAAGGTCTTTTCCAACCTAAATGATTTTATTATTCCATGATTCTATGATATGGAAACAGTTATAGTTTTGGTTTTCTTGTAATGCAACAGAATTTTAAATGTTTTAGGGCAAAGAGGTTCCCACAGTTGCAGTGACTTTTAGGGAAACTCACAAAAGGTAATATATCTTCCATGAGCAGATTTCAGGTAACTGGAAGAATAGATTTCAGGACACAGGAAGATGCCTTTCCTTTGATTTCAGGGAATGTTATTACAGGGTGCAAGTCAAAGAAGAATGTCGCCAGCTTTGCACAGAAAGTGCTAAGTGCCCTTCTGTCAGAATTAATGGTTGGACTTGATGACCTCAGAGGTCCTTTCCAACCTTAATGATTCTATGATTCTATTAAAGGCTAGAGATGTCACCTCATTTCAAATAAGGGATGAGAAATGGACCTTTGTACAGCAACTGCAAATCCACCTCAGGAGAGCCATGATGTCTATGTCAGTCTGCATGAATGAGAGAGACAGTCGCTGGTTTTGTATGCGTATATGAATGCATAATAATAAGTTATTAAACATAAAAATGACAGGTATACAGAGGCTTAGGATGTGTTACGATTCAGGTTGTTTGCACAGCCTCACTTGCCTCCTTGTCTTGTTTGTATTATGAAACACTATAATATGAAACTTAAAAGAAGGGCATATATTTTTTTTTTCCCTGACTCATCCATTGCATAGGTGCACTTGACTGAGGGGGCTGGAGCATAGCTGGTTGTTCGTTTCGGAAGACATGCCCTGACTTTTTTTATTATTGAGCAAGTCACTTAAACACTTAAATCTTTCATGAAAGGGAACCGTGACTTCTTCATTTTTTCAGGTTTCCAGCTTGAAAGAATGAGATCTGTTTTGCAGATATTCTAAACAGTTACCACTGGTATTAAAGGTACTAGAAGATCTGCTTTGTGTGTGTGAAATGCTGTGTAAAGAGAAACATCATGAAAAATCAGGCAGTAATTTAGGCGTCTACTAATTTTAGATACTTTTCACTTTAACACTCTCTGCCTTATGTCTTGGTAAGATAGCAAAAACAACTTGCAAACTTCATAGAAGTTTAATGAAGCAAAAAATAGTTAATATTTACAAAGATGTCACATGGTACATTGATTACAGCAGACAAGAAGCCTAGAGGACATTAATAATTTTGCCTTCAGAGCAGGGTTTAATCAGTGCTCAGTAAATAAATATTGACCTTCTCACTGAATCGTTTGGAGGAGACAGGCACTCCTTCACTGAACAGTGTCCTAAGAAATCTAGATTTGTTTTTAAAATATGGGTGAAGCTTTGAAGACTCTCCTGAGGCACATTTCTATTTATTGAAGACTGCATTCACACAGTTAAAATGAACAATTGAGGTGCAGAGATATCAGGCAAGTTTATTTCCAGGTAGCATTGCCTCTATCTTCCCAAATGAGAGCAAGGGAAAGAATAAATGAGTGCAGAATAAAGGGTTCTGATTACCATGTGTCTTTTTTTGCAACCTGATTTGCACATGCAGTTTTCCAGATTTTTCTCTTGGAACAGACAATACTTACTATAAGATAATAATTACAAAGAGAATGCATATATCTGTTTCCATTTTCTTTGTATGCATGATACTGTATAATATAGCTGTTTCTGCTTTTGAAATCTGTTTGTCTGGAAGGAGAAGAGACGTGTGTGTGGGCAACATAAGGCAGGAAAGGGACTGGAAAGTAGCAAGTCACATTTGGTTGTCGTAATTTCTTCATGTACTGTTGCAAAGATACAA
This sequence comes from Nipponia nippon, assembly GCF_047370975.1. Lineage (NCBI taxonomy): Eukaryota > Metazoa > Chordata > Aves > Pelecaniformes > Threskiornithidae > Nipponia > Nipponia nippon. Next base: position 62,675,839 of record NW_028262380.1, read on the forward strand.
CAGTTCCTTTGCTATCATATCAAAGAATAATGAATTTTGCTCCCATTCTTACCCATGCCACTATTAAATAATAAACGTAATATTACAATAAATATCACTCCAGCCTGGCATGTGGCACCGACTGGTCCTGTTTCCTTTCTGAAATACTTATCTGTGGGAAACTGTTGAGCTTGTTTTAACTTGTGTTGTTACAACATGCCATGATCCAACACTATGACCTTCTACACTTAGTCTACTTTTTTCTAGAAAGTACTAATTCCATGTTCCCAATATCTGTCCACCACCATCTTCCTCTTAAAGTGCTCTTAAACTCGTTATCCAATTTCAGTCAAATTGGTCTCAAATATTACTCTTTAACAAGTTTTGTGAAAAGTGGCAAGTAGGTGCCAAATGCCCTCCCTGTGGGAAAAGCAAGGAGAATTTGACTCTTACCACTTTTGCTGACATCATTTGGATAGCCAGTCAGTGTAATTGGAGAGGAAGTCTTAGAGAACATGGGACAGAGCTTAAGCTCTGTGCATGTGTATATGTTTAGGCAGGGGAGAACTGGACATTTTCAGACAAGGGAATAAAATCATGGAATCACAGAATCAATGAATGGTTTGGGTTGGAAGGGACCTTTAAAGTCCAAACACCCTGCCATGGGCAGGGACATCTTTCACTAGATCAGGTTGCTCACAGCCCCATCCAGCCTGACTTTGAACATTTCCAATAATGGGGTATTCACAACTTCTCCGGGCAACTTGCTCCAATGTCTCACCACCCACATCGTAAAAAAATTTCTTCCTTGTATCTAATCTAAATCTACCCTCTTTCAGTTTATAAGTATTGCCCCTTGTCCTGTCACTACAGGCCCTGGATAAAACTCTCTCCATCTTTCCACAGTAAGGTCTCCCCACAGCCTTTTCTTCTTCAGCCTGAACAAACCCAACTCTCTCAGCCTTTCTTCACAGGAGAGGTGCTCCAGCCCTCTGACCATTTTTGTGGCCATCATCTGAAACCACTCTAACAACAGGTCCATGTCTTTCTTGCACTGTGGACCCCAGAGCTGGACACAGTACTCCAGGTGGAGGGTCTCATGAGAGTGGAGTAGAGGGGGAGAGAGGCATGGGGAGCTCCTGGGAAGATGAGTGAAGACTGTGGAAGAAGGTATACAGATTTTTAGGAGGCCAGATTTCATTACTCCAAATAGCATTTACTTGTAGAGTCTTTGTTCCTCCCTCCCCTTTTGCGTTTCTGTTATTTTGGGAACATCCTGTTGTTTTATGTCAGGTGACTCCAGTTCCAGCGAGACTTCTGCCTGATGGAGACAAAGAATTGTTCTGTTGGTTGAAATGAACCTACTGATGAAAAGAAGAAAAATCACAAACCTTTACTTTTGTCTCAGTTACAGATTGGGGCAAATCTTGTTTGTCAAAATAATAAATGCAAGAAGAAAATCGAGAAGTTTTTAAGCAAGAGATGATTGATGTGCTGCGTACCTCGGAAGGGAAGGGAAGGGAAGGGAAGGGAAGGGAAGGGAAGGGAAGGGAAGGGAAGGGAAGGGAAGGGAAGGGAAGGGAAGGGAAGGGAAGGGAAGGGAAGGGAAGGGAAGGGAAGGGAAGGGAAGGGAAGGGAAGGGAAGGGAAGGGAAGGGAAGGGAAGGGAAGGGAAGGGAAGGGAAGGGAAGGGAAGGGAAGGGAAGGGAAGGGAAGGGAAGGGAAGGGAAGGGAAGGGAAGGGAAGGAAGGGAAGGGAAGGGAAGGGAAGGGAAGGGAAGGGAAGGGAAGGGAAGGGAAGGGAAGGGAAGGGAAGGGAAGGGAAGGGAAGGGAAGGGAAGGAAGGGAAGGGAAGGGAAGGGAAGGAAGGAAGGAAGGGAAGGGAAGGAAGGAAAGGAAAGGAAAGGAAAGGAAAGGAAAGGAAAGGAAAGGAAAGGAAAGGAAAGGAAAGGAAAGGAAAGGAAAGGAAAGGAAAGGAAAGGAAAGGAAAGGAAAGGAAAGGAAAGGAAAGGAAAGGAAAGGAAAGGAAAGGAAAGGAAAGGAAAGGAAAGGAAAGGAAAGGAAAGGAAAGGAAAGGAAAGGAAAGGAAAGGAAAGGAAAGGAAAGGAAAGGAAAGGAAAGGAAAGGAAAGGAAAGGAAAGGAAAGGAAAGGAAAGGAAAGGAAAGGAAAGGAAAGGAAAGGAAAGGAAAGGAAAGGAAAGGAAAGGAAAGGAAAGGAAAGGAAAGGAAAGGAAAGGAAAGGAAAGGAAAGGAAAGGAAAGGAAAGGAAAGGAAAGGAAAGGAAAGGAAAGGAAAGGAAAGGAAAGGAAAGGAAAGGAAAGGAAAGGAAAGCTACAAAGGCTGAGCAGAAAAATTCAAAGCCAAAAAGATGCACTTTCTGTCCTCAAAAAGGGGACTATAGTCCTAAAACAATAATGCTACACTGAGCTCTCCCTATGGTGTGGAAGTCATTAACAGTTAGTGCTGATTACTGTTAGCAACAGTGCTGATTTGCTTCAGTTTTGGGCCACATTTGAACCTCTTCTAAACCTTTACTGCTTTAGTCTAAGAAGTTGCTCTTTGATTTAAAAAAATCTCAGTTTCTCTCCATTTCCTGTAATTCCTATGTACTTTCACAGTGGATGGCAACTCCAGGAGAAGTAAGAGGATTTTTCTAATGTAGAACATGAGTTCTACACCTGTGCAGACTGGGGAATAATTTAGTTTGTACTTATTTATATGTTTAGTATTTTTCTCCAAAAGACTTGTGGATGTTACTGGCCATTAATGTTAGGACCAGAAAACATTTGCTAGGGCTGTGCTTATGTGAACAATTATTGTGTAAAATTTGGAGAGACTGACATTGCTAGATTGGATCAGACCGCAGATCCATCTTTTTCACTGTCGTCTGCCTGTCAGTGGCGTGTTCCAGATGCCTCTGGGAATGGTAAAGCCCCAGAGAGAGGGCTACCCTAAGGCTCTACTCTATGCTTTTCCCACTGTAGGTCTCACCTGTCTCTAGTCATTAGGGCTGTTACCCTCAAATTGCTGAGGTGCAAGCCTTCCTAAAAATTGTAACTATAATAGTAAATCTGAATGTTTTTTTCTATCCGTAGAAACATCCTGCTCTGCTAAGTTCTTGGCTTCATAGATATCCTATGGCAAAATTTCATCTTCTACTGACATGCTGTGAGGAAAAAATCCTCCTCTGTTGTCTGCATTTGTCAGACTTGGCTTTCATTGCAAGTTTTTTTGGTCTTTTTTGAGATATTCAGATGTGCTTTCTTTGAATATCTGTATTTTCATTTATGATGTTCATTCTTACTTATCGCCATTTCTAAGGCAAAATATCCCAGTCTTCTCTGCCTGTCTCTTCCACCCTATTTTGGGGCAGTTTCCTGACATGTAGTGACATTCTGTGGACAGTCTTCAGGCATATTTACCCCAAAGCCTGAATTCTCTCATCACTGCAGAACGATCTTTTTTAGGCATTGGCTCTAAGGTAAGCTAAACTTAGGATGCTGTTTCTGTACAAGTGCCTGAAATGACAGCATTTAGTGGTGGCTACTCACAGCTCTAAGGCACTAATTTCAATTTTGGCAAGTGTTTGATATGTTGTGGATTGTATCCTTCACTGGGTAATGTGAAAAGCATTTAAGTGCTTTTTAAATGACAGCCATTTTTATTGTGGGATTGAATCAGATGTGAGGTCAAAGATCAAAAGATTCATTCTGCAGCCGGGAAACATCCTCTCCCTTCTAAGCTGGTCAGTGTGACTTTCATGACTTGGGCTGCCTTTTGCTTGTAATAACAAGGACGATGTAGCTGTGGCAAGGACAACCCAAAACACAAATAGTAATGATGCTGCAATTCATCTTAAGGACCCTTATTAGAGCACTGCAAGTAGGGCTCTTTGATGTAGCTGGGTGCATTATTGACTTTAAAACAAAGCTGTGGCCAATGGGAAGTATAAAATCCTGACCCGATATAACTGAAATAATCAAAGGCACCTGAAAACAACAAAGATGACATTTAAGTTCACTGAAGATATTCCCACACTGCCCCTTGGAGAACCTGTAAAGTAATGCAATCTTTGAGAGCACGGCCATTCTAAATTCAAAATAATCTCTTAAAAATAATAATACCTCTTTTAGCATCCTGCTTGCATTAAAAAAATAAAATAACAAAGGTAAGTAAATGAATTCATAAAACAAAGCACTGGGAACTGGATCAGAAGACAGAGTTATGCCAACATTTATGCTTTGGGACACTTTTTGGGATCACTAAGCCACGGTTCTGCACAACAGCCAAAAGAAATAAATGTATAAATAAATGAGACTATACTTCAGGTCAATTGCTAATCTGGGATCAGTGCTATGGACCCAGTGGAGGAGTTTGGCTGAAGATCTGAATTGGTTACACTTCTCTTTTCAAATATACAGTGTTCATACTGCTTCTCAGATTTTCAAATACATCTCCCAGGGCTGTGTGATAAACCTTTTTTTAAGAAATAAAAAATATGATGACAATAATGCAATGAGTCAGAACAGCTTCAGTCAGACTATTCTGAATGAAAACGATGCAAACAAATTAAGAAAATGTTAAAAGCTTGAATGAAAATAAAACTCCTAGGTTTGATCAGTGCATTTCAACAAATGGAGAGCACCAAATATTTGAACGACCTGTGCTCAGGATTCATTTGAAAAAAAAAGAAAAAACAAACAAAAAAAAACCCAAACCCACAAAAAAAAAAATCTCTTTTGTGGTATTTTAAATTTGGAGGAAGCAAGCATACATAAACCAGAGGGACTAGAAGGAGTTTACACTACTTTAGTTTCACATTTGGGAGCTCAAACAAGTCCTTTTTTAATGGTGTGTGAAGCAATATTCTTCTGTTTTATCTGGCAAATGATGGTGGCTTTACATTCATATAAGAATATTCCTCTAGAAGAGCCTGAAAATATCTCAGAGACTGATCAGGATCGTTTTCACCAGGAAGGTCTTGTCATATTGAGGTTTCATCCTGAAAGCTTAATGCTAAGTGCCTCCCAAGGCACATATAACCAGTCACCTTGCAAATGTCATCTTCTGTGCATCTAAACAAATCAATTTCTGGAAAATCCCCATCTTGCTCTGGCTTTTCCCGCCAGATGGAGAAAGCCTTCTAGTCATAGCTGCTATTCAGACTTGCAGGCAGCCTAGGCCCTTTGTATGTATAAAAGGCATGTTTCTGTCTCTCAAAAGTAATCATAAGGATTTATACTGGACTCAAAGCTCGTTGGTGAACTGCCCCATCTTACAGCTAAAATGGTTGTCCTGTCCCCTTTTGTCAGTTGAGGTTATATAGATGTTCTTAATTCCGGAATTCCCTAAGGCTGTCATTTTTGAATTTGTAAACTGTTGGTCTTCTAATGGACATCACGACTCAGCAGTTCAAAACCAGACGTATGCTTTGTGCGAGGGTGGCTTAGCCTGTCCTCTGGGATGACCTTCACTATGTTGCTTTGCATCTATGCATCCTGTCTTTGAAGTGAAGATGATTATATCACACTCATTTTTAAAAAGGGTAATAAGGAGGACCCTGGGAACCTCTGACCAGTCAGCCTCACCTCCATGCCCAGTATGATCATGGAAGAGATGCTCCGGGAAGTTATGTTGAAGCATATGGAAGACAAGCAGGTGATTAGAGACAGCCAACATGGCTTCACCAAGCGCAAATCACGCCTGACGAATCTGGTGGCCTTCTATGATGGAGTGACTGCATCAGTCGACAAGGGAAAAGCTATTGATGTCATCTACCTGTGCTTCCATAAAGCCTTTGATATGGTTCCCCACAGCATTCTTACCTCTAAACTGGAAAGATATGGATTTGATGGATGGACTACTTGATGGTTAAGGAATTGGCTGGATGTCCGCATCCAAAGAATTAGAGTCAATAGCTCAATATCCAGTAAGAAGTGGTGTCCCTTAAGGGTCCGCGCTGGGACCGGTACTGTTGAATATCTTCATCAATGACACAGATTGATTGCACCATCAGCAGGTTTGTGGATGACAAGCAGAGTTGCGCAGTTGAGTCGCACTCTTGAGGGAAGGGATGAATTTGCTTTCTGGGCTGCAAACACACATTGACAGCTCATGTCCAATTTTTCATCCACCAGTACTGATAAGCTAAAACTAAGTGATAATATTGAAAAATGCTGCATAAGTCTAGAACGATTCTGATTTAACAAAACGATTCTGTTTTAACAAAACACTTCGGAATGTCCTTACATGCTATTCATTTTTTAAAACTTAAGTACATGATTACCTGATTTAATACAGAGTGTCTAAATTAATGGGTAAAGCCTTGAAAAATTTCTCTGGTACAGGTTACCCGTCCACAGGCTGTGACACCTTCCACTTGCCTGTAAGAAAGAGAACCTCAGGGGTTTTGAGGAAAGGTCTTTTTCTGTACTTTTTACATACAGGATAAAATAATGGAAACCACAGCAGAACTGAGAGGAGGACACTGAAAAAAAAAACAGTGTGGATAATTTCCAGTAAAAAGAGAGTCACATAAATATTAGAAGATTAAAAAAAAACAAACCCACAACAACAGAACAAGAACAGGAAGCAAAGATAGAGAAAGATAAGCAAGAGATAAAAGGTGAATAAAAAAATGAGTGTGGAAAAGAGATATGAAGAGAGAATGTATTTTAGTCAATCAGACCTAAGGTGATGCAGGAAAAAAAAGGTCAGTGTGCATAAATATGCCCTTTTTATGTCTCCAAATACATTCATAAATCAGACCTGATATGATCTGATACAAATTCTCTAATCACAGGAATCATGAGTGTGGAGCACGTAGTCATGCTGGTCTGCCACAACCTAATTTAAGAATTGCAGGGTTACAACATAAGCAAATTCCTCGGATTAAGAAACAAGTCTGTTACTCTTGGAAAAGTATGTATTGGAGTGCCTTGTCTAAGCATGCAATCTAGTTTTTAGGTATTTAACAGAATGCAATGAGTTCTTAAAAGGATATGCTGTCATCTTGATGCATGTGCTATTCCTGTTGAACACACCTACAACCCCTTGCATCTACAGATATAATTTGGTATTTATTGTATGTGAAATTTAGCTACATTGGGAGGAGAATAAACATGAGGCAAAGTAATGTTTTATTTCCCCTAGGTCCAAAGACAGCTTAACTCACTAGCTCAAATGTCTATAAGATGCATGAAAGAAGGTAGGCAAGGTGAATTCATCCTTTGTCACACTGTGTTCTAATGTATTATTGATTAATATAGGTACTCTGGTGGAAAAATTCTACAAAAACAATAGGAAAAAATAGGAATGAAGTAGCATCTTTGTCCATTGTACTTGTAAACATCAGATAATTCTTTCAAAAAAGTTTTGCCCTGAAATCTCATTAAGAGCTATGTAAAAAATCATTGGAAATTGTTTCTATTTTTCAGTAAATATCTGAGAGGAAAAGAAGAGGTTAAAAATCACTATAAGTATTTGCAATATGACTTTTAAGCTCTTAGAATATAGTTTTGTTATGCTTTAGAAAAAATCTGCTGACTTGGGGTCAGAAACTTGTTTTTTAGTTGGGTTGTCACAATAATCAATTACCATGAGGAAATAAAGCTTTAAGTAAAATACCAAATATCATGAAAGTCATGATAAAAAGGGTGAGAATTGACAACAGTTGGTTCTTGAGGGTACTGTCTGGTGCCAAAAAAGCCTGAATCAACTCCTGGTGTTTTTTCAGAGAAGTCTTGGCAGCGTTTCTGTGTTCATAGAGAGGTTCTGGGAGGTTTGCAAGTGTCAAGGGAAGCGTGCATGGGGCAGTGCTCTGAATACTTCAACACAGATAACGTTACTTGCTGTCTCCTTTTTCCATGTGGATGTTAATATCACTGAAGTGAAAAATTTAAGTGCCTTAAAAAAAAAAAAAAGTGGCTAATTTTAGTTGCATTTGATATTTATCATATTGCCAAAGTATTCAATGTGATGTAGGTACTTTTCCTCATGTAGAATAAGGCTTGCTACAAACATTGTTTAGTTCAAAGCAGCACTTTCACAATCAGTATTAAAAGCTCTTGGGTAGAGGTAGCAACAGGTTTTGTCCAGATTTCAGTATCCTGAAAAGACTCATGGTGCCACAGAAAAAAGAAAACTTGAGTAATTTATGTAGGCAAGGATTTTCTTCTGAAGTGTTACAGACTGTCTAGCCTGTATTTGGTTACTTTCTGTATTATTGAATGCCTTGCTGTCCCAAATGAAAGGGAAATTTGATGATGAAAGGATTTGATGTACAGGTCTGTCTGACTCAATTAGCAGATTACCTTTGAATTTGCCAGGTAGATTATGATTTTTTATTAATTTGCATTAAAAATAGGGACACAACAGGTCTTCTATTAACTATTAAAATCAGGGTTTTTTTGACCAACACTGAAAGTATCTGCATAGCTATCAACTTGTGCTGTGTGGAATGGAGATTTCAGAAGACCACAGTGTCAACACACTGTTCTTGCTGTTGACTTTTTAAAAGTGTCTGATTTTGGCAAAGGGAATTGGATACAAAATATTCAGCCAAAGGAAAGAGATGTATCATGTTTTTCCTGTCAGTTTTAGCATTTATCCTGCTGCCTTTTCCTCAGTAGTGGAGCATCTTCCATGGTATAGTCAATGGCAATAATGAGGTTTGTTTACAGCCAACAGCTCTTGTCAGATGGTCCTCAGAATCATAATTGCCTTTGCCTTAAACCTTGCCAAGTATAGCAGGCTTTTTGGCCATAGAAGTGTCCTGTGCCCTTAGAAATGGTCCTCAACACAGTGGACAAGCAGATTAAAAAGTTCAAATTTTTCCTTCTGTCACTTTTTATACTTACTGGAGTAGATGGAAGTAAGTATGTACAGTGCAAGGAAATGTTAAATTCACAACACTTCATCTTTAACTGAGAAGAAAATATTGAAGATAAAAACAATAAAAAGATTGTAAATTAATTTGAAAGCACTCTAAAAACACAAGTACGGCAAGTTGTCTGATAGGAAATAATTCTTAATGTTTTGGATTAGTCTGGATGATGTAATGTGACAGTTAATCACAGCACTACACAATTATAAATGAAAAAAACCCCATATAAACTAGTTTTACTCCTAATCCTACACACTGCAGTGCAGTCAGCAGCATATTGTTAAGTCAATGTGTTGCTAATTCATTGCCTGATGAGGTGCTGGATGGTTTCTGATCTCTAGAAAGTTTCTAACGAGAGTCATTGCTATCAGAAAAGGAAAATGGAATCAGTGAATAACAGCTATTATATCCACAGTGGTGGATCAGAAATGGCCTCACATCTGCTTTCCTCTAAGGTGAAGAGCTGGTTTGTATTCTGCTGAGATACTGCTTTGAAAAGACACGGTCATTCTTCATAGTGTGCCCAGCTACCCCATCCCCAAGAAGACACTGTTCTTCGGAGGCCTTCCAGTGCCAGAGTGAATGAAAACCACTCAATAGGATGGACTAATTGTGCACTGTTTTCTAAAACCATCTGTCTGTTTGATAGCAGCAAGGCTGAATTGTACCTTTTGTACTTCCTCTTTGTGAATGGTGACGGTGTCAGTGTTTACAGTATGAACAAGAGGCAGCCCTAAGGTCCATTTCATTGCAGCTTGTGTTGTAAATCATTTATAGTTCTCTACTTATCTATATGACAGAACACATGTAGTGTTCCTTCAGTAAACACGTTAGTCAGCAAATTCTTCAGTCAACTGTCAAATTATTCAATGGATTTTTGGTGTAGAGTCAGTCAGCTTTAATGATAATTAAACCACAAAAAATATTAATTTAAAAGAAACCGCATGCAGAGTTCTGTTGGTGCATTAGTAGAAGTAATAATGCATTGAGATTTAAATATGATTTTTTAAAATATGACTTCTTTTTAGTTCTTTGGAAAATAAAAATGCCTTCAGTGGAAAAATAGAAAAATTCCATCTTGGTCCCAAATTGAAACATAGAAAAATCTAGATATTTAAAAGTGTAACATTTTTACATTGGAAATGGGAGATTTCTGTAATTCATCAACACCCGAGAATGATGGCTTTTAAAATATTTTATTTTGAAGTTTCATTTCATAACAATTTTTTTCCATTTAGGATTGACATTTAATATTACCATTAAAAACAAAAAAAGTTTCATTTTAAAATTTTAGTTCTCCATGAGCCTTCTGTTAAAACATTCTCTCATAAGAAATCTTTGTTTCAGGAGGTGGGGGAGAAAGAGGACAAAACCTCATTTTTCAGCATTTTTAGAAAGTTTGAAGTGATCATGACCTTCCTTTAAAGTACATGGGCTAAAATAGTCTATCTCAAGATAATTTGCTTTAAAGAATCTTGTTATATTCTACTCCCTCATTGTTAAATAGTGCTTTGGACAAATATGTCGTACTTTTTCCATGCATTTCATTTAGAACTGCAGTAACTCAGTAACAGCCAACTGAATTTAATCAAACATTTTGTGGATCTTGAGGAAGCTTCTAGACTACACATCCATTCAATGATTATTTTGTTTCATGCTTAGAAACATTTTTTTCTTCTTTTATCATGTCTCTCACAAGTGTTGAGGATGCACAAGTCTTATGACTTCAAGACAGAATCCTTCGTGACCTCTTCCGTCAATTCAAAATTGGCCTTGCTTCAACTTACATTTTCCAGAAAAAGGTTTCAAAGGTTAGGTCTTGCTGGAAAAGAATAACCTTCTGTGAAAACATGAAAACTGGTAGTAATTCCTTAGGGATCAATACTGTAAGACTTTAGAATATTTAATTATTAGGGCTTTTTTAATGTTTTGAAGTAACAGCAGATCACCAGCCAAATTATTGTGAATATTTCACTGAGCATTTTAGGGTAGGATTTTCAACCTGCCATTGGCTAAATCTACTCGTCTTTTGAGTGGAAGGTAGAAATCACAGTGGTATCAGCTGCAAGCAGAATGAGACCAGCACTGAGCCGCTCTGAGCAGCTGATCCTCCATCACATGCTGTTTACACAGCAGGTGTGGGATGAGCGGCCTGCCATTTCTCACCTTCCTTTCATCTTCCTGATATTTCTTTCAATCTAAACATGTTTGCATGCACCAGTGCTGAGAACAGGCACTTTTACAACATTACAAGATATAACTGGACCATATTAGAATTAATTACCACAAAGTTTTCTTTCCACATCACCTCCCACCCCCCGCCCCCAGTTTGATTCATATTTGGATCTTGTAAGCAGCAGGACTAAAGTTATCAACCTGTCAAGAGGAAAATATATAGCCTGATCATAAATTATAGGGTAGAGTTGAAGGCAGCCAACACTGGAACAAGGCTTATGATACTATATTTTAGAAGCACTTTTAATTTCTTCTAGAACAAAGAAGTATTAAGAACTTCAGCCCTTACAAGTAGAATTTCTGCTAAGTATAATTTTACTTCTGTTTCATTAAACAATTCTTAGCAATAAAACACATTTAATGTTTGGCATACTAAATGCATGTGATTTTTATTCTTTTTTTTTTTTTTCTTCAGTGAATGGATTTCATATCCTTACATTAGTCTGAGATTTGTTTTGATCTGAGAGTTTTCACTACAGACAAACGGCAAAAAAACAAAATGAAACTGCCACAAAGAGTTAGATTTAGGTTTAATGAGTTTAACAGAAAAAACTACCTTAAGGATTACTTGGTATTATGTTTGATTTTTAGCCAACAGAAAACTTTACCAGGAGAGGAGTCTGAGATTTAACTGTAGAGGATGAGAAAAAATCTCTATTAATTTTGCCTCAGGAAATCAATGATTCGAGTTTCAATCTTTTGTAGGGGCATCTTTATCTCCCTGTCTGGCCTCAGAAATAGACTCCCCATATACTTTGTCATATGATTTACAGGTTGTTGGTTTGAGACACAGGGACAGCAAGTCAATAGTCTCTCTCTGAAAATCCTTCTGAGAGTTAGGATTGTCTAATATGAGATGTGCATTCAGAGTCAATCTGCTATTGAGGAGTTGTATTCTCGACTTTGTATAGAAACACCAACTGGAATAATTTCCCTGGAGTGTTCTGAAGGCTTGTCACTGAGAGGTGCAAGGGAATTTGGATGGAGTTCTGGAGAGTCGTCAAGGGCATAAGAGTATGACCTTGGTAAATCTTCATTTTTAGTTTCATTGCAGAGGCTGGTTGAGTTGATCTTAAAAAGAAAAGGAAAAAAGCACATGATATTCTTGTATGCTCAATGTCTATATGACAATATTTAGTATAAATGACTTCTTATAAAAATATGCCATTCCAATTGAAAACAGAAGTTTAATACTGACTTCATGTTCAAGGTTTTGGCCCATTTTTGGTAAAAGAAGATACAGACTCTCTTGCCTTAGTGGACTATACTGTTACTATATTGTTGTTGTTACTATATTGTTACCTATAGCAAATTCTTTTCCAAGTAAAATCCTATTATGTTTTTTTCACAAGGTATTTTTGGGTTAGTCTGACAGTATCTCCTGAAATGTACAGCAAGGGGAAATTTAAATAAAACTAATGTTATGATACTTTTTAAAAAATTGGCTTTTGACTTCCTGTGTGTCTTTGTTGCCCAAACTGAAACACTTTTAATGAAGTGAGTAGCTTCATCCTTCCTGAGAATACAGCTAAATTAGTATGTCATAAGTTTCTGAAGTTAATTTCTGAAGATGTAGGGCATTTTCTTTTACTTTTTTTTTCTCTCTTGGGAAGGTTTCAGGACTTTGAAGGGCTTCAGCACAGGAAACTAAATGAGTAAGAACAGCTTATTCATACTTGTTCTTTTTATACAAGAGATTTTCTTGTATAGAAGAGAATCATGTACAGGATTCCAAATGCAGTGAGGTCACTGTGGGCTTTAAAGAGTTTTAGTTTTGAAAAAAACAACCATGCAGACTTAGAAAAATGGACAGGAAATGAGGTATGACTGCAAGCAATATTTGCTCTTCTCTGTGGGAAAAAATATCAACAAGTTTTTTTTTTTTGTGAAAAATATGATAGACTTGAGCAGTCAAAATTTTGCTGCACTTTTGAAGAAGGTGGTGTATGAGAAGGAATGACAGAGAACTCACAAGCTCATGCTACTAGCAACACTAGCTGTGCTGTATCTTTTATTTCTTGCCAAAGAGAGTGAATATTTTTGAGAAAGTTATTTCTCGTTCCAGTAGGAAAGTATCAATAACAAAGCCCAACAATGCAAGTTGCTGATGTGAGAGAAGTTTGTCAAATAAAAAATAGAGCTTGGTGCCCAGAGTAGGTAGCAAGCCACAGGAAAGGATAATTCTTCACTTCTGAGTAATACAGTGGTCTTCTATGTATGAAAATAATGTCATATGATGTCTCATAGAAATAAAAATAATAGGCCTCAAACTCAGCATGCAAAATTTGTCAAGAGTTAAAATATTTCTTTTCTGAGGAGACCTGAAGTCGTTAGCCCAATGGCTGTAATTTTATGGATCAGGGACCTCAGAGACAGAGTCAGTTATGTATTGCTAATGGCCTTAACTCTCTTCTCCACTTGAAAATCTTTGCATGAGATGCCTAAATTAAAATTTCACCAGTAAGCCCTTCAGCTAACTTATTTTGGAGCAGTTTATTGTGAATAAATAATGGATGTGATCCCCCCGATTAAAATGAATAATCCTTTGGAAATCCTGGTTACACCTTTGTCATGTTGCTGTAGCAAAGATTTGGAAAGTCAGCTCAACATGACAGTGTAATAGGAGATGACAATCATCAGTTGTTTCTTTTTATTTTGCTTTACAGCATGCAATGTAATACTATTCCAGTAGCCCCATGCCTAATCTATAATTACAGGCCTGATCCAATTGTACTTCAGTGAATTGACTGTCTCTCATAACAACTGAATTAGGATAAATAAAGATTAAAAAGTACTTTGTATTCCCAAAAAGGCTTTAAAAAGTTTTATGGAATTACTAAGATTCTTAGAGGGGTTCTAGTAAAATTACAGTGGACATACTCATCTGAGTCCAAGCTCTTCTGCCAGCCTCATCACTGGGAGCTGCCAAAGGTAAATCTAGCCTTCATAGATCAAAACCAGTGATGGGTCCTGTGACAGTTTTCTCTGGATTGCAGTCCATGACTAATCTCTCTGCTTTGATATTAGTGAGCTAGCAAGGAGTTTGATCCCTCATAATCAATGATTCTTTGGCAGCTACTGTGAGCTGTGCTGGCTTCAGTTCCTGAGCCAAATGGGAGTTCATTCTCTCACTTATTTACTGTTTGCTGAAGGGAACATTTTAATCAATGACCTCATCACATTTTTGTTATTTCATTGGCTCACGACAGTTGTTCTGTTAGGTTCTTGATTTAAAATTCTTTATTTTTTTAATGACTGTACAAATTAAATGAATAAATAAGGTTTGAGTAATTTAAACATTATTAAAGTGAGGTCTACAAAAGAACAGATGAGTTTTAGCTCTAGATTTTCAGCACAAAAATACATTTTTTCAGAGTCAAGGGTTAGGTTCATTTAAATGTAAGGAAAGAGGAAATTCTGGAGATTGCATGCAGTTGGGACTGAGGCTGATACAACTAAACCATCTTTGGAAAGACAACATGGTTGAGAAGTTTTTGAATGCCTCTTGGCGTTTCCAACCTTGTCAACAAAACCAGAATTGATGGCTACTGGGAAAGCTGAGCTTCAGGGGGTAGAAAATCGTACTAAAAGTCACAGTTCAGGTCAGCTTCAGAGAATTAATCTCCCTGTTCCAGGTCTAACATCTTATGAGGACATGTCTCCTCTTGTTGTTACTCCTGCCCTTTGAGTTTTGCATGTGAGTGAAGCCCAAAGCAAAGAGCCATCTGGTAAGGTCAGTTTGTCCATATCTCTAGCAATGGCTCACCTGACAGAGTCAACTGCATTGTCATGAAACAGTGGTAGTGTGCTTCTAGATGCAAGTCTCCTCTCTGTTTTGTGATACCTTCTGATGTTATAGTTTAACAGAATAAATCCTTAATTTATGTCTCCTTAGCAGCTTTGCCTTTTAAATTAATTTCCCTGTGAAATTCTCTACATATTAATGTTAAGTAGAACTTCTCTTCTTATGAAATACCAGAGTACTGATCTGAAGAAAATTAATGATATGAAACATGAAACAGTACTTAACAAATTGTCTTTATCGCACCTTGAAATCTTGCTTTGTGTATTTCATTTCAATCTGTGCACTGGTTTGTGACCTTTAACCCCCACTGGGAGAAGTGTACATAACCTTCCTGAGCTGTTAAGTTTGCATTTGGAACTCTAATTTTGCTGAAAGATGTGTAAAATCCCAGTAGCCAGATGATTCCCTGGTGAACACACAGCTGATAATACTGAAAAGCTGAAGCTATTCAAGCAAGTGTTGGCATTTATTTACGCTTGTAGCTTTCCCTTTGGATGCAGCTCTTTGTGATGCCATAATATATTTTAGGTTTGTGCTCATAGAGATTTTATTTGCATTTCTTGAAATCATACCTTCTATATAAAGGGGATTTTTCAAGCAGCTACAATGGAAGAAGAAAACCAAAAGGTTCTTTGGTAGAGGTGCCTTTATTACCAAATGATACAATTCAGGCGAGAAATTAATCAGACCTGACTTTTATTCTGGATCTGTTTAAAAAAAAGCAAAGAACATTCTTCTCTTACATTCCTCATCTCTTGGATCTGTCTGGGTGAAAGGTTTCCAGCTGTAGATTACTTGAGAATAGCCAATGTCACCAGGAATAATTAGCTCTTAACTCATGTCCTCCTTTCCTCTCTCTTTCCATATCCCACCACCCTTTTCCAAAGTAGGAATACTTCAATTTTGTACTACCCATTTCTTTAATCTCCTCCAGCACCCCCTACATATTCTCAAACCAGGAACCAAAATGTTGGCCAGTTCAGGATTGAATACATTTTGGGACCATCTGAATTAGCTTAAAATCTTTTTTGTTACCTTTAGAAAGGCCTATTCCAAAAAGACCCACAGTCTCAATTATATTTATAAACAATAAAAGCCATGAAGTACACTTGCTAGGGTCACTTGGAGAAAAATGTGTAGTATGTTTCAGCAGAGTTCAGTTTACTCAGTTCCAAACTGAGTAAAAACGTTCCCCGTTTGGAACACAGGCCATTTGCTCTTCCGCCAACCTCATTTATTCTTCCAGAATTACACTACCTGACTCCTGTGCTGCCAGTTTAGTGCCTTTTCCTGTTACTTTTTGGCTGCATCTTGAAAATTAATATGAGAGGAAATCTAAACGATAAGAGAAGACCATTTCATAACAACTGCAATCAGACCATGATTTGAAACTTGGGAGCTGTTTTCAGATTTCTGGGAAAAAAAAAGAAACACCACCATGAATCAATTCAAAACATGAATGGAAGGAAATTAAGGGCCAGAAGGATATATTTTTCATATCACGTGGACTTTAATTACATATATTTCTCTGAAAGGAAGGAAATGCGTAATACCTTTTTTTCAGTGTGAATGAAAATAAGTTCTGCTATCTGTTGTATATACAGCTCTTCAAAGAACTTCAAACTTCGGAAAGCTTTGTAAACAGTACATGTGCTATATATGTATGTTAGTTGGTGCTTTACCTAAGTGTAGGCTTAAAGATTTGAACAGTTTTATATCTCTGGTTCATATGTTTTTGTTGTGCTTCACTACCTGGGGTGGAGGAGGACATCACACATACTCAAGAGATAACAACTTGCTCTACTCAGACCATACTCAGTGAGAACAGCTGATTCTCCCAGGCTTTTCCCTCCTGACAGATCACAGATCAGATTTCCTTTTGCTATCTAACGAAAACTTTCTAGCAGCTGTACTTAGAGAAGCTTAACTTTTCTTGCCATTTGTGAAAATTTCAGAATATTGAGTCTTTCATCTGACACACCTAAACCTCTCCATTATATTGTCCATTGTATGTTGTGTAAAGAGATTTCCTTGTATAGAGAATGCAAACCAGTCTGTTTATCTGTCTCTTCATTATGGAATCATATTGTAGTTTAAAGCGCCCAAAAAGTCCATGATATCTGTGTGAAGACGCACATCACCTGGTTGGTTCCATGCCTGGAGCAAGCTACAGAAGGTTACTTACATGCTGTGATACATTACTCTGTCTCTTTTTATGGTCAAGGGATCTGCTGGATTTGATTTCATTGCATGGAGTTGCTGAAGTACTGCCATGGGACTGCAGCAGTAACTGCTGAGTGGTTTTTTAAAGTGTTAATATGCTCTGGAGCCTTCCACTGCAGTTTGTTCTTTGATTTATAAAGGTCAAATAGTGACTGCATAGATCAAAATTCGACTTGTTTTCAATAAGGATCTAGCTTAGTCAATCAATAGGCTATCACCTTTTAGACTGCAGTCCCAAAAGCCCTTGGAAAAGCTTTCTTCCAATGCCATCTCACATCCCTATTTGAGGACAGTTAAAAAACATATCGTAGTTCTTCTTTCTCTGTAACAAAATAAGAAACATTTAGAAATACTTTTATTGTGGAACATCAGATAGGTTAGATTAAATCTCCAAATGTGAAGGCCATTTGTATTAATTGGCTTTGTTAGGGTTGTCTAGAGCATCCTACAACTTAATGCATGACATAATACTTGCTGAAGTACAAGCCGTGATTGTAAACCACTCAGTGAATATTTCTTTCCTTTGAAATCTTACTCTAAGCATTTTTTCCTGCTTGGTAGCCTCAAAGTGTTCTTGTCCTCTGCTCCTGGTTTTACAACTGAACAAATTCGTCACCTGGTCATACAATGTCAGCTTTCTTTTATGTAGTCGGAACAAAATTACATTACTTTAGAAAATTAATTTACATGATATTCAAATAATTTTTATGAGACTTCCAGGAATGGGTAAGAGTTGATTCTTCTGAATTAAAGTAAGTTAGAGGTAATATTTTTTTTTCTCTTTACTCACTCAGTTATTCTGCCAAATAAGCTTGCCTCTTCTGCAATGACCAATGCAGAGAATGAATGCAGAGAGTGCAATCTGAACTAATTTCTAAGTATTTTTAAACCACGAATGTCCTCCCAGCCTTCTCCTTACCTTTTCTTCACCTATATAATAGATCTTATTGGTATAATTTTCTGACTTTGGTCAAAAGCTGTATTAAATCCAGAAAATAGTGCTTCATTGTTAGGGAGATAGCATAAGAAATCCCAGCCAAGTTTATGCTCTCATTGTGTTTGGTGTGACATAAATAAATAACAGACACAAACCCCCATATATTCATTTTTTGGAAGCTAAACAATTTGTTTTTAAATCTTTCTCATGTGTGGAAAGTGTTTAGTATGGCTCCTGTCTTCAAGAGTTTCCCCCAAGATTCAGTGCCAGTTAAAATTTGCAGTCACTTTAGTGTCTTGAACTTGTGAAGCCAACTGGGTTTTTATATAGTACCTTATATAGTACTAGGGTTTTTTTTAGTACCTAGAAGAAAATTCTTTGAAGTACCTGCTCAACTAGCAGTTAAACATAGAGGTACCTGAAACCCAAGTTTTAGGGCTGAAGTTCCTGTAGATATTGAAATACATGCGGTAGCACATCAGTAGATGCATCTTGTTTGTTGCAGGGGCTGAGTAGGTCAGCAGCTGTCTCTTGACGTGTGCTGTCAAGATTCAGAAAGTAGACGTCTATCTGTTTTGTCTGAGGGACTTGATCCTGTCATCTTTTCTAATGCACAGCTACTGGTTTGCGCTCTGTACAAAGAAGTGGTTGCTGTAGGTACTTTTCTTCAAATTTCAGAGGACTTTCATATCACAGGACAATGGAAGGTCATGGTGCCTCTTTTTCTAGATGGGATGCTGAGAATGTCACATGCCAGCTTAGTAGATACTGGGCAGCTGTCTGTGGAGCTGTGACACAAAATTAATTAGTCCTGGAACATGGAAGTAACTATACCACGTGCAGTGTATGGTGTAGATGCACCAGTTCACTTGGGATTGGTTTCTAAATCTCTGAAATGTAGAAGTCCATGTAGATGGACTTTTCTTGCATGAGGCTGCCATCATTGACAGAGGGTCACAGAGTTTGGATACCGCTCAGGGTAGGCACTTGAATCCTCAGTACTGATTTTGTGGAAATGCTACCAAACCATGGCCATTAATGGGATGTGAGAAAAAAGAACAAAGATAAAAAAAAAAGCATTGCTTCTGACACTTACTGTCAAATTCAGTGGACTGAGATGCACTGCACATAGAGCGATGTATTTTAAAGGAGAACTGAGACCTTCAGTGTGATTTTACCCTGTATTTTTGTTGGACAGCTTTTGAAAGTTCAAACTCTGGGATGCAGTTTACAAGTGATAAAATTCAGTCCTCTAAATCTCAGAGGTGCTCTTCGAAAATGTAGTCTTTAACCTAGGGGGCTCTAGCCCTTCAAATCTGTTGTTTTGTAGAGAACTGGTTATGAGTGAGATACTTTAACAAACACTGCTGAGCAGGCATGTACACAATGCTGATCTGACAGGGATGGTGCTGAGGAAACATAAGGATTCATGGTGTGGGAATGACAGGTGCTAGGTGGGAAAATAGGAGACCTGACATTTCTTTAGTTCCTTTTGCTTTTTCCCTAGGAAATCACTGGCTGATCATGGCTTCATTTACTTCCACTTCCTTCTGAAATGTTGTCTATTAGCTGATTTTGCATTGTCAAGCCTTTAAAAATTAGTTATTTGAATATTTGCTACCAAGTAGCCTATGTAATACTGATGGGAGAGAATTACTTTCTGACTATTGCTTTAGATGCAGTGCATTTTTTTAAAAAACGGAATATGCTGTGAAAGCAGAGAGATTTTTAAACTGAATGAGACTAATATTAATGGATGCAGTATTTAACTTGACATTTTGTATAAGTCTGTTTCTTTTTTTAAAGAATCCCATTTCAATCAGTAACTTAAAAGGTCATGTTTAATGTCACATCAAAACTCTTCCAGAGAGATTTGTTTTTGTTCTGGTGATGGTAATGTTAAGCAAATATCCAGGGTTCTGGTCAGTGTCTTCATTCTCTGTTTAAACATTATATTCAAGCTTATGAAGATATTTCAATCTTGTTTGATGGCTTTATGTTTTAAGGGACTACTCCAGTTCTCCTATCACTGAAAAAGCACCATAATGACATGAAGAGGCTTCAGTCATATGTGTGAAGTGTGCATACTTTAGTAGTAGTGCAGTAGTAGTCACAAAGATTGGGGAGAGATGGCAAGATTTCCACAGATGCGTTGGTAAATCCATCATTCAGTTATTTCTAACTGTCATCGAGAATTAGTAATTAGATCTTTGAGATCTCTCTCAAAATCCTAAACATGAGTGACTTTGCCTAGCTATTCCTCCCCTAGAAACCAGAGCTAACTTTGCTTTCAAATTTTGTGGTTTTGGCTTTTTCGCTACTGCTCTTTTGATTATTCCATTGATCTTAAAGATAAATAAAAAGCAGTAATTGATATGTTGAAAGCTCTAACCACTGAAATAATGAAGAATAACATTTATTGTTATTCTGGAAGGAGGTAGGAAGTCTTGTGTAAACGAGTAACTAAAGGAAATGAAAACACAGAATAAAAAGCGGAATATTGTAACACTGTTGTAAGCAGTGAAACTGGACTAACAAAGGAAGTTTTTAAACACAGAAAATGTAGATAAAAGAAAACTAGGGCAAAGAAGATGCAAATAAGACAGCTTCTGCACTGAACTTCAGATTAAATTAATTGGAAAAGATCATTAAGTTTGTCAAGTTAAATGCAAGCAGGTCCTAGGAGGTGGCATAAAATAGCCTGGAAAGTATCTTGTGAAACACATTAAAATTTGTAGTAGATACTTTTTTTTAAACATGTTCATCCCAGGAAACATATTGGTACTCTGCTTGTAGGTTAGATGATAGGTGACTGATGAACAAAGGGAGGACTGAAAAAAGATAAAGCCACATTAAAGCAGAAATTATTTTTGTCAGTGTTTGTTAGGAAGGATTCTACACCAGCCTTTTTATAAGGGCCTGAGACATTGCCTCGAGAGAGGCTCGAGTCAGAGACATTGCCTTGAATTGAAGTGTCAATGTAAGAATCATTAGAAAAATTCACTAAAATAGGTAGTAACCAATTGCCAGGTTCAGGTGGTATCTACTGAAAACTGGAAGGAGAATTTGCCAAAGTATTAAGGGTGATATGAAACCTATTGTTCTAATCAGCTTGTGTCCAGGAAAATAGAAAGCAGACAATACAATGAAGTTTTAAAGAAGGGATCCAAAGAGATTTAGAGCACTATGGACTAAGTCTGATTTCCATCACTGGTGGCAGATATGATGAATTGATGATAAGGGAAAGAACAGAAAATCATATCAATATATTTAGCAGCTGAAGAATCAGTGTGGCCTTTTCAGAGGGAATGATGCCTCTCAAATCTGAGGGACTTTTCTTGAAAGGAATCAGTAAATGCTGGGGCAGGGCCATTGGTCTTATGTACTTAGGTTTCCGAGCATCTGAAATGAATGTCCCTCACTAAGTATTTTGAAAGACTAAGTATTCTTAGAGAATAGGCGTCTTCTTCTGGATTAATGGTTACTAAAAAGATATAAATAAAGGGTTGATTCTGCATCATAGATCACAGAATCAAAGAATGGTTTGGGTCGGGAGGGATCTTAAAATTAACTAGTTCCAACCCCGAAATATGCGGTTGTATCCTGTGGAGATTTTGCTGTTCGTTATATTCATAAGTGATCTGCAAAGCAAGGTAAGTAGTGTGATGACAAAGTTAATTCGTAATTATTCAAACTTAAACTGACTGTTAAGATTAGCGTGCTGGTTAATGAAATGGCAGGTGAATTTCAGCACTGACAAATGCAAAGTGATGTATATGGAAAACATGTATACAGCTTCAGAAGTACATGTGCATAGTAGGGTACTCTGAGCTACTCAGAAAAGAGATCACAGAGTTTCTTATCTAGGATCTTCTAAAACCTCATCTCTCTATCACTGTTCAGAAAGACAAATAGAATGTCAGGGATTTGGAGGAAAAATTAAGGGAAAAAGAGAAAACATCATTGTGTCACTTTAATATGTTGTGCCTACCTCATGACAGCATGGTATTTTCTTTGCCTTATCAAAGAGGATTTTGTAGAGCTATGAAAGGTACAAGGAAGAACAAGGGTGGTCAAAGATATGGAGCAGACTTGGTATGAGAACTGATTAAACAGACTTCTCATCCACTTGAAAAAATGAAAGCTGAAGAAGGATATAACAAGACATATATAAAAACATGTGGTGCTTGAAAGGCAAATATGGATCTTTGTTTGATCTTCTTCCATAAAAGGCAGCAGATTTCCAGTACTTACAGTGAATCCCTTTCTTACACAATGCAAAACTAAACCATGTTTATGCTGCAGGGAGTTTTTTATCCATTTTATCCCAAATGTAATAAAAATGTGATTTTACATAACAGTGGGTAAAATAATCATGAATGGCATTAAAGATTATTTTGAAACTACCTAAGATGCAGCCTACGTAAATGTATAGCATGCAGTTAGTTGGCTATTGGGAGGATGTACAGAGGTGAAGCATCACTGTATACTTCCTGTGTTCCTTATATGCTGTCCCTAGCAATGTGATGTGCGCCAACAGTGACAGCTCTGCACTGTCCCAGCACAGTGCTCTTTTTGTTCTAAAAGTTTAATTAAATTATTAGCAACTATAAAAAATTTGTGCTTTGATTCTTATGTCATTGCTGCTGGAAATTTTACAACTGGCAATGTTCTGAAAGTAAAAGCAGGTCTGTAGCATGCTGCTTTGTCTCAGGACTGCTACGCCTACCGCCTAATATAATTGAAAAAACACCAGTCCTGAGCAGATTCAAATGTACTGGCATGCCTCTTTATTTCATGGGACTTAATTACAGTATACAAGAAGAGTCGCAATGAGAATGTTAGTAAGCATGTGGACAAAATACGTTTCAGCTTTCAAAAAGCCCTGACAAGTTTCCATGCCAAAGCTCATTAAAGGAACAACATTGCCATGGGACTGGAGGAAAGGTTCATTTATAGACTGAAAGATGGTTAAAGAATAGCAAGCAAAGTTCATTGATGGCATGGTGGTTATAGGGTCATTGGCCATTGCGATTTTTGTAAGTAATTTTGAGGGATTGCTTGTCCTGGATTCAGATCGGTACTGCTACTTCCGGTCCCTTTGGGATCTATAGGGAAGATGAGGGTAAACACAGCACAATAATTTTGCCTCGCTTTTGAAACAGGCAATGTAGACCTTTTCTAATTTTCCCTGCCCAGTCTGAGGGACATGCAGGTGAGTGAAAGTACTTATATTTACTGCTAATCCAAATAATTTAAATAGGCTCTGCTCATTTACCAGCAGAGAACCCTGTTCCATCATCTTTTTCACAGGGAACAGCAGTCCCAGCACATGTTGTGATATGTCCTTGTTCCTATTGTGTAGAATAAAAGAGGGCTTTTGAGACTCGAGGCCCAGTCTGCAATGTAACATGAAACCTGGGCTTCTAATTAATTCTTTCTTGTTTGTTAAACACTGGTGGTAAGGAATTCTCAGAATGGTACAAATGTCGTCCTTCCTTGAGACTTTCCAGTTCACCAAGAAATTCTGGTTTGTCATCTTTCCCAGTGCACTTACTTTGCTAAGAAAAAATTGAAATATTCAGCTAGGTATCAGTTCAAACTCCAGCTAATTTGTCTGCAAATACACAGAAAGTGTTAGAAAGATTCTTGTTAGAGACATTATCTACAACACGATCCTTTGCTAAAATTGCCTGACATTTTTCATTTTGAGACCCAGCTTTCACTCACTTAAACCTGGAAAAAGTTTAACTTTGTGGTCTGAAATTTCCCTTATTGGGTATCTGCCTGAGGCTTGGATGCTTTGATTAATGGGAATATGGTTGAGACAAAATTCATTGTATTGCTCATGTTAAAAAGCATGCAAGCAAGTTTGCAGGCTTGTTACTGTGAACATGTAGTTTAAGAAAACCAGTTTGCAATATTATATTTTCATGGAATTATTCCCATGATGTTTCTTCGTATGGTCATCATGGTATAAAAGAACACACAGTAAAAAACATGTAATTAGAGATGTATGAGGGACCTGAAGCAAAATTGCCTGGACTACTTTATTTTGTCATTTTCCAATTGTGAAGTTACTTGGCCACAGTAACTTAAAAAAATTTAGGACTTTCAAAAAAACACTTCTGTGCAAAGGTGTAAAAAGCAGTTTGTCCTGGGCTTTTGGTTCAAAATACAGAGTAGAAAGCCTGCAGGTGAAATACTAAGACTCTGTGGGCAGCTACATTGCTGTGATCAGACCCCCAAATCATCGTATCATTAAATTCAGTTGAATTTTCACCTTCTAAAATTGTTTTCTTTTTGTGTAAATTCAATGTGAAAGGACTGGATCATAAAGCAGCAGCTGTCTTTTTTTTTTTTTTTTTTTTTGCTAGAGGAACTGCATATTTAGGAGTAGATTGTGCTGTTTTCATGCATCATAGCATGTTTTCATAGTTTAAGAATCAGAGCAGAGGTGTGTTGCCCCAGGGAAGCATCAAGAGTAAGAACAAATCATATCCCCAAATAAGATGTACTTAGTAAATCACCCTCCATGAAGTACGCTATCATCAATGCCCCCATAGACATGTTAGAATAATTTTTTTTAGTCAGGGTAGTAAAGTGTCTGGAGAAAGTGCACGGCAGTCCAGGCAAGCACTTTTTCAATTGGAAGGTAGTAAATGTTTGTGATTGTTTGCATGGTAGGATTTCTGAGGGCAAAATACCAGGGTTATTCTAACAGCAAGTTGATACTATCCTGGGAAAATGAGATATTTCAGGAGGTTACCTAGTTTGTACCAAACAGACCTCATTCCTAAATTTCTCATGCCTTTTATCATGCTCAACAAAAGCACCGTTCAGCTGCATCTTGCCTGACAGTTAAGACACATACAATGCCCATTTTGTTCAAATGAATGGCAGTAACCTTTATTCTGAACAAATAGCTAGTACACCAGGGGAAATGCAGCATTGTCTCTGCAGTTCCTCTGTGTTAACTCCTCATTGGTTATGGCTGAACAACAATCATATTTTCTTCTTCTCCATTTTGCCAACTCCAGTTCCAGTCTCCGTCAGTGATCACTGTATGGTTCATTAAGTTTTTGTACATATAAACTGATATTTAGAGTTGTTATTAAGATCTACAAGTGATGGGATCTGACCAAGTTTCTTGTACTGCTTTGCTCAAAGTATGTTTCCCCATGATAACATTGCATGAAATGACACTATATTGGATGGCAATTCCACGTTTAGAAAGTGAACTTTTTTTTTCTGAATTCTAAAAATTATGCTGAATTATTGCAGAAAACATTGAAAATTGTGAAGGACAGGATTTTCCAGGGAGTGTGATGTTGATTTATCTCTGTGATCCCCAAACTGCATGAGAGTTTTATCATGTGTATACCATAGCATATAGAAATGGAAAGGGATGAAAATGGTTATTTTTTTCTGTATGTTTTATTGTTTTCAGTTGAACTATAGTTAAAATTAAGGCAACTTTATAGGCAGAAATATAGGGCAATAGGGAATATGTAACTTGGTAATGTAGGAGTCATAACAAATATGCACCTTTGAACATTTCTACCATGTGCTTAAGTTGAAACAAACAAATGGACTGTCTTAATGGGTGAACCTCTGAGTAAATATATATATGGACAAAATCATAAGACTACTTTGTCGGAAAACATCATTTTATCCTTTATGGTAAAGACCACCAGCACAAGGAAGCAGGGCAGAGAAAGGGTTTATTTCTGCATCTGTCAGATACGTTCACCAGCCCAGCTGGTGGAGTGCTTGAACTCTTACTCTTTCCTCAGCTTTTCACCTACGTGTCCGGCCAGGTGTTGGCAGTTCCTTTCTAGGGTATACAGATACTTGTTACTAGAGCCAGAAGCTCTGCCTGAGCAAATTTCCCCTCTTATTTCCAGGTATACTTAGCATAGCGTTGTGTGGGTATCACTGAGCAAGCCTCTGAGGTGGCCTGCATCTCTGAACTATGATGCGCTGTGCTTTGTCAGCATGTTAAGTGTCTTGAAGCACAGTGCTGCAGCTGCGGCCAAAGGAGCTACTGAATTTAGGACTAAAAAGGCCATTAATTATAAGACCACTTCTTTAAAAGCAGGAGCCAGAATCTTCTAAAAAAAAAGACTTAAACTATGATACTAATGCATTTGAAAATTGTACCTAGTTTGATGAAAACTTTAATTGATGGTAATCAGGACCCTGCATGCATGTGTTCAGTAAATACATAAACTAATACTTTCCTTACTTTTTAAGTTATTGTGTATGAAATATTAATTACTTCTGCTATGTATTAGTATTTCAGGGTTTTGCGCTACAAAAGATCCATCACTTGAATAGTTACTTATAGTCTATTGTTCAGAGTACTGGAAATGCACAGAGACAGCCCACTCTCAATTTGGCAGGTGGAGTTCATGAAGCTAATTAACAGAAGATACTTGATTGAAATAAAAACCCATTTAGGATGAAGCTTTGCACAGATGGAATAGCCTGAATTACCATGGTCTAAGGCCATGGACCTTCTAATTATGTTTAATTTTGCTCTAAACTTGGTTAACATGTAAGTACAAAAGTACTGCTTTTATAACTAGAGCATGATGATAAGTGAGTGTTCCTGAAGTGACCGAAAAAAAAAAAAAGGCTAATATTGGACACAACTGTGAGCTGTTCCCCGTGCTTGAAGTTCTAATTTCTTGCAATGTGTTTTCCTTAACATCTTTGGTTACTTCTGGAAGTGAGGAGTCTTTTTGAGTCCGTAGCCGCCTCAGAGAGCTCTAATAATACACTTAAGAGATGAATTATTCTTCATCCTGCTTCAGTAAATGCATGAAATGCATTTTGTGTGATGCCCCGTGCTTATGTTAGTAGACACAAACTGATCAATTTTCACTTGTGTTAATGTCTCCCAAATCTGAATCAGGATACTGATCTGTTTCTGACATTCCTGAGCTGTGCTCTCTGGGGAGTAAGACAGCTTGAAATATATGTCACCTTTGTCCTGAGAATTTGCAACACAATGCAAACTGACAGCCATAAGCATAGAGCAATCCTCAGGCTGCCTGGCCTAATACAACTGAGACAACTCAGTTCCCAGATTGTACAGGCCATGCTTCTGGTGGAGAAGAAAGGACTTCTATGACTGGGAGAAGTTCTCTAGTAACTTCTTTACTGCTCTGTCCTGGTAGGTTCCCTTAATTCTTTACGCGTTATCCTGAAGGGATTCAGGCTTAATCGTTTTTTTAACATCTTTCTCCCACTCTTTCCCCTGGGTTGCTTGGTATGCATAGGTAGAGGAAGGACCACCTTCTCAGCACTGCAGCTTTTTTGGATGTGGTTTAATAAGCTGAGACAATGTGTTCCAGCACAAGCTGACTCTGGTTTTGTGGTGGCAGGGGGAAGAGACTTAGTGAACTGGCAGCATGATCAACATGTAGCTGGGGACGCGGAGGCTTGGAGCAGTGGAGAACTGGGCTGTAGTTAGAGCAACAGATTGCTCGGCCATGGGTTGAGAGTTTCCACACAGTGTATGTGAGTCGGTGGCCATTGCATTTGCTGTTGCTAGCTGTTACTGTTGTGGTCTCTGTGTAGTTGGTGCTGTGTCTGTAAGCAAGTGTCTATTGCTGTGTCAGGTATTACATAGGATGGCATGGTCCTCAGAGTAAAGAATCACACAAGGTAACACCAGAATCACAAGAATGTGCTCATGCCCAGAAGGATGGGGGAGAAAGAAGCAGGGATGCCCGAAGGTAACCTAGGACTAATTAACACAGTAAAAATCACACCCCTCAGAGGGGACCTTACATACTAATATCAGAACGCCTTTGTATAATGAAGTAACCCCTAATCGGTACACGCTCAGAAGACCATTAGTCATCTAATCGATAGCTAACCAATGAACGGGTATTGTGCAACTTCTTTGTTGTAACCTGCACAAAAACCTACAACTTCTCTAAGGTGGTGTGCTAGCTTCGCTAACTATCGCCTGGCACCCCCTTCTGTACAGAACTGGATTAAAGGTTAGAAGGTGGATTTTGACCCCATGTGCTCATTGGCTCCTGCACACCAGGCACAGACCTAAGCCCCAACTGAGGGACAACAATGGTAAGGCCTATAGGGATTTTGGCACCTGCTGGAGCGACCTCATGGCTATGAGGTTTCTCCTGCAGAAGGATGTAAGCACATGCAACACCCTCTGCCAAAGAGCGTCTTAGAGAAGGAAGTTTCTGGGCATTTTGAGCAACCAGAATGGTATTTGGCATACGGTTTGGATTCTGGGACACATTTCCCATCAGAAACTTCAGCATGGAAGACTTGTTAATTCTGCACCTCCTTTAAACAACAAAGCCCTTGCACAGAAAAGAACAGGTCAAACGTAAAGCGGTGCTTAATTGATTTTGTGGACTGAGGGCCAAATGAATTATCTGGCTATACTGTCCTTTCTTTGTCACATTCAGTTAGGAAGTCTGTTTAAAAAAAAAAAAAATCTAAATCTTTTGCCTCCCCCCCCCTTTCCTTTGTCCCCTTTATTTGTATTAGTCCAAAAGTTGAATAAACAAGGTGTCTTCAGCCAAAGATGTGGCAGGAGGCAGTTGTCTGCAAAGGGAGATGCTGAAAGTCACACTTTTAAGTGTGCAGGTCTAAGGAATAGCCTGCCTTCCTAATAAACCATTTCACTTTTGCATGTCTCATCAGCATTGTAAATATAGAGCACTTCTCTGCAGCTTAACCTGCCATCTGGGACTGAATTCCAGTAACAACCCACCATAAGGAGTAAGTAATGAATAAATGTGAGTCAGCTCTGCTGTTAAGAAATACAGTTTTGCATGTTCCTGCTGTAAATTTTACAGAATTTTCCTCTCTTCTGATTAGAGATCTGCCAAATTATCATGGAACAATTTGGATAGTCTGCAAACAGAGCTGTTTTCTGGATAGCATAGTGAAATTTCTAATAATTGCGAGCCCTTCCGTCTACAGAAACTTTTGCTTGTTTGTTTATTTTAATAACATGGGAGGCAGGAGATAAGAGCACAAGCTGTCATTAGAGCTCTGCAGATACCAAAATGGCCTCTAGCTGTATGAAGACCAGCATACAAAAGTACTTCCATAACAATCACAACAAATATATGTTGCTCTTACCAAGGCACTTCTCAACTGCAAAATATTTCATGAGCGCTAACCACTTGGCTGTGTTTCCAAATCAGCCGTCAGCATCTGAGAAGCCATCTCACGCGTAGGTGAAAGCTGGAGTTCATTGTGTAAGTCAGTAAGTTGCCACATTGCGTTTTTTTTAAATCTCTGGCAAATCAGTATGTCATAGACTACTGGAGGCTAATAGAAACAGGGGTAGATCTAACAGAGCTTTTGATGGGAATTTGGCTGTGATACAAAGGGCTAGATGCAGCTGTGGATGGGGAAGGGGAAAGGGAACTAGCAGCTGTGCAGCCTTGTAGTGTGAGTGTGAGAACGTGCTGCAACAGACTGTATCAAGGGGTGGCTGAAGCCCTTGAGTCTTCTTCCTAAATTTGCTCTCATTTATGGCATTGAGACAAATCAGCTGTGCTTGACCTTTGATAGGGGAAATGGAATTTTGCAAGTCTTTTAAACATGTGCAGAATGTGAGAGGAAGCTTGTGACTTGTACAATGCAGTGCCTCCCACATTTCCACAGATATGCTGCATATTTTGGAAAATCTCAGTATGTTACAAGCAACCAGGAGAGAAGAGGGCAAGAGCAAAACATCCATTTATATAAAGCAGTGCACCAGTGCGAATTCAAAGTGCAAAGCTCAAGAGCTGACAGACCGCAAGCAGGAACAGTGCTGGTGCCATTCCCGTGGCCAAGTACTCAACAACCAATTTGCAAATACCACTCTTGGACTGTGCTTCCTTTCACTTCCCATTCAGAAAGCATTGACACTGTTGCCAGTTGGTATTATTTATGCTAGTTTACTAGTATTTGTCATTTCTTTATAGGAAGGAAAAACAAGGCTACTACCATTATTCCACAAAGGCCATGCCATATCTATTAGCAAAAACAGTTTTGTTCATTACCAGGCATGACTTAATTCAAACTGTGATTTAAGATGTATGGCCTTTCATTTAATTTCCAACCCTAGCTTCAAAACATGTTTGCCCAAATAAAGAAATGTAGGTAATCTTTTACAAGTATATCAGCATAACATTCTTGTCTGTGTATCTTAGAGAGACTGTTTTCTTAAAATAATAATATGCATGAATTGCCATAGTGCTTGCACTTTCTAAGCATTAACTTCCTTCAAAAAATTTGTTTTAAATCTCAGCCTATGGAGACTGAGATGGTCCAAAACTACTGTGTTTATTTTCTGCATTTTTTTTCCCCTTGGAAAGATAAACCGTGCTACCTAACACATGTGATCTCATGGAAACTCATGACACTCCAGTCCATCACTTGTTCAACAACTGATATTTATAAATGTGTCACTTTCTTAATCTGCTTTTCAGTTTTCTGGTAAGTCTACAAATGAGGCAAATGAGGCATAAATATAGGGCTTTTTTTTCCCAGAGACCAAGTTAAAGCTGTGACCACTTTTGTTTGATACACTGCTATATTTCTGTACATATGTATTTACTTACATGTATTTCTAATGCATAACTATGAGCTCATAGAAACAGTCTCTGAAATACCTGAGACATATCCACATGTTTTTGCAGAAAACCTCTTCAAAGTGCTGAGATGTGTTGTATGTGTTAACTCTGCACGAGCCTGAGCCATCTCTTTTTTTCTTAGTATGAAAATGTCGTTATGCTAATTCACCCTCATTTTTTGGCTGTGTGCAAGTCCAGGTGTTGATTATAATGAAAGTGGAGAAAAAGAAATTCAGACAGGCCTGTATGAAGCAATGACATGTGCTTTTAACTCACTTTGTTGCAGTAGAAATTCCTTACTGACATGGCCTATATCTGTTAGTCAGTCATGTAGGGACTGCACTGTCAGTAGCACTAATGGACCACAAGCATTGCTGTTACTACCAATACTGAATTATATAAAGGATGGCCAAGGTAAAGAAGTGGGAATACATTAGTCAGTCATCAGTTATCTGTGTGTACCAAGAATATATACTCTGAAGTGTAAAGCATCTGGACAGTGGTAAAAAAGGGAAAAAGAAAAGGGTTCTGTGAAGGTAGTTTACTTCAGACCATTAAGCTAGGGAGATCCAGGGAATGAGGTTATTTTCCTGAGCAAGTAGAATATTATTTAAAGTATGAGACTAGCTGGTATGGAGTTTGTCTGGATCTGGATCTGCCGGGAATGCAACTGAAGAGCAGAGGCTGTCTAGCATGTTCCTGCAGCTTATTGAGAGCCATTGTTAATGAAGAAATTGGAGAGAGGGCAACTACAAAGGGTGATCTTTCAGACCTGATTCTTACTAATCTGTTAACAGTGAAGGTAGGAGACCATTTTGGTACGTGTATAAAATATAAAATATACTTTTCAGCCTTCTCAGGAAAGACAAGGAGGAGACAGCAACATAAAAGCAGTGGCTGCCTTCTAGTATTAATTTGAACTGCAGTCTTTCTTGAGGCTATGTCTCCATCTGCTTGCTCTGGGCCATTTTCCAGAAGATTTTCCAGAACCTGTCCTGTTAACCTGTTCTCACAGAAGATGATTCCTGCTCCTTCCTCACATCCAGAAGATTTAATAAGAATGCAGCAGTGAAGACTAGGAACAATGCAGCTTCCTCTCTAAATACTAACGCTACCTCTTTAGCAAAGCATACAGCATAGAGCGTGTATATTACTTTGCTGCAAACAAACATTCAGCTGTTCTTTTAAAGAGAACCATGAGTGAAATTTGAAGCCAGTTAGCCATGGAGAAGTCTGTGACAGTACTCACCGTGTGCCACCATAAATCTATAGAAGCCTTACTGATTTTTCCACCCAATTCCAGCCACTGTTTAAGGAGTTCTACAGTTCTGCTGCTGCTTTTCTGGTTTTCGTCTAAATGCAGACGGAAGATGGACAGGATGGGGGAGATGAGATTTGTATTCTCTATCTTCTGGTAGCTTGGCGTTCGGGTTGGGAAGTTGGAGCACAGCACTGTCAGTCATTTAGAATAACTAGGAATTCAAATGATCAATTGTTTATGTGTACAGCTTTTACTGCACTGTAACATGACCTGAGGTATACTGGGGAATTCTTACAAGTATGGTTAATACATTGAAAGATAAAGAAGAATATGAGTAATTTTTTTTTTTTTTTTTTATCCTTCTGGTCCATGTTTTAGTTTAAAAATTGATTGTCCTCCATGGTAAAGTGACTGCTCATCTGAAGACCCCTACAGTGGAGGGAAAGGGAGCAAAATATCGAGGAAACAGAAGTTTAGGAAAATATAAAGTGGGGTGATGGCAAGGCAGAGAGACATATTTCAGCGGAATGCTGCCAACGAAAGGATGGTTAATTTCCCAGTAGGAGGAGCCAACATGGATAATTTGACAGGATCAACATGTTCCTGGTGATACCCTGGAGAAATAGGAGAGAAAATGATGAGTGGCTGCATGGCATACTTTTGTATGTATATACCTTCCCCTGCAGGTGTGGAAAGGATTGACAGCTCTCTGGCAGAAGACAGGTAGGAACATGAGTGTAAGCAGAAATAAATGGATGACAAGTGAGTGCCTTGACTGTCTCCAGCTGTGTGGTATTTCTTGGCTTGTGTGCTGTATTCCTCAGGAGGTTCACAGACAGCAAATGGGAGAAGATAGAATGGAGATCTACACATTTAATGACAATCTAGAGCAAAAATACCAAATCGATAAAACAACTTTGAAATAGGCAAAAACGGGGAAAGGAGGGAAAGACAGCATCATTTAGTAGTTTTGAAGGAGCTCTGTACAACTGATATGTGAAGAAGAGCTCTTGATGGTAACTGTGTGACTGTAGAACATGTAGAAATGTTTGCTGCATACAGATTATAGCATGGTCTGACACAGTGGACTTCTGA
Organism: Nipponia nippon; assembly: GCF_047370975.1. Classification (NCBI taxonomy): domain Eukaryota; kingdom Metazoa; phylum Chordata; class Aves; order Pelecaniformes; family Threskiornithidae; genus Nipponia; species Nipponia nippon. Next base: position 62,708,879 of record NW_028262380.1, read on the forward strand.
AGCAGAAGTCAAAGTGCCCGTATGTGATCAGGCTGGATGTCTCAGCAAGGGTGCAGCAGACTATAGGAACAGGAGTCAGGAGCAACTGCAACAAACAGCTTCGGCCACTTCAACCACGTGTGCACAATCATATGCAACTGTGGTGGTTATGAGTTGAAGAAACAAATTTCCCCTAAGTCACGCGGGCATCTCTGGATAGTCTTACTGCTAGGAACTTAAGCTTAGTCTGTTATTTCAGGGCTTTTTCTTTTTGGTTTACATGCTTGTTCCCCCAGTAGAGAGGAAGCCTGGCTGTCGTGTGCTCACGGCAATGAAAAAGCAGAGAATTTTTTCTCACTTTGCATGTTCACAATACAGTACATATAAAATAACCAGATATTTCCTTTTTGTAAACAGTGATGCAAGGGAGTGTTGCAAAAACATTTTGCATGAGTACATTTTGAAGTTGTCTGTGTTTGGCATAGCCAGACAAGCACTGGGGAGAACTACTGAATATTTTACTCCAAAATGTGGAAATTTGACCTGTGTGTTATTTGACAGATGAATTTGCAAATTATTTACAAATTTCTGATGGTGAGTTACTCATTAAGAACAACTTCAGATATTCTGAATGGGATGCGTGATAGCTGAATGTCAGGTTTCTTACCTGCTAACTGAAAGTTTCAAAGACTTGAAAAAAGAAAATCCGTAGTGTTTTAAGATTGTAGCAACCTGGAAGACTGCTTTCTTGCAACTGTCTCCTCTGCCTCCACATGCTATGGTCCTTTCAGGTTTTTAGTATAGATTTTTAGACCATGCTGTCTCCTTAATATGCTAGCAAAGGCTGAGACTAGAACAAGGCAGAGCTGGGGTTATAATGATTTGGTTGTTATGGTTGTTCAAGGACATGCTTGGGATGGTGAAGATATGGGACATTTTTTGGAGGTGATAATGGTTTAGAGTGATATTTCTGAATGAAACTGCTCTCCTTCAGTTCTGATATAGTTTAGTTGTCATGCCTCACACTTGCTTACAAGTAGGGTATCAACCCAATTCAAGCTTTTAATTACCCTTTTCAGAATAGTACTGTGCCTATTATCTAGCCTGGGTCAAAAGCCATCCTCACTAAAATCAAGAGTGAGGCAGCTGCAGATTTTGAGCAAGATCAATGCTATTGATGGTATCACATTCTGTATTTAAGCTACTGTTTCTTGTGAGCCTGTGAGCTGCTTCAGCCACTGAAAAAAAAACCTAAACCAAACACTTCTTTATATTTAATATGAGTTGTTTTAGTATAAGAGTGTTGAGTCTGTGGAAGAGACAGCGATACTGTGCACCTGATTTGGCTGAAGGATGGAATAATGCAACAGGCTTTTTCCTACAACACTGAATCTGCACCAAAAAAAAGAGAGGAGGCAAATTTTTCCATGAAGTGATGCAACTCTGTTACATTAAGATCAAATCATCCTTGAGCTTTCTAACTGCATCCTTGTATTCCTGGTGAAATGTGATTAGTTTTTCACATGCTGAAGCTGATAAAAATTGGAAGATTTAACTGTCCTGTGAATTCTCTTATGGATTTGTGTGTGTTTTTCATGTCTGGTAGGTGCTTAAAGTAACATGAGTTCTCCTACCGAGAATTTGTCAGTGTGATATGGTGCTTTAGTTTGTCATTCAATCACTGGTTTCTTCATTTCCTCCAAACTGTGATCTACAGATCTCTTCACTGTAGCCATAATTCATACAAAACAGTTTCAAGCTCTTATAATCCTACTATGCAGCAAAATTGGCCAGAGTCCAACCCAGAGGAAGGTGAAACAGCCATTGTCACTCCATCCATCAAGGTAGCTCAGACCCCTTGAAATGAATCACTACATTCCAGACAGCCCTGAACCACAGACAATTGTTAAATTTAGGACCTGTCCTGCAATCCTGTCAAAGTAAACCTCATGCCCCCACCCAGAGAAATTTTATCTACGTGAATACTACAGGACTAGGCCTTAAAATATCTTGTCATTTTAAGAGTATGTCCCGAAGTTACTTTATAATAGGAGAGGAATATTGAAATACATGATATATCAAGGTGGGGTATGGGAGTTGTATGTTCTTCTGAAAAGCCTAACTGACATTTTGGGTTCAGGAGCATATTTTTTGAGTTTTCTGTCCCAGTTTATTCAAACAGTTGGACAGGTTGAAGGATGGTGGACAGCTGGATACTAGACAGAAGGATAATTGGACAATTTGAGGGACAGTGGGTACATGTGAGAGATAGATTTCATAACCCAAAGGCAAGATCTGAACAGCTTCTTCTGAGAATAATTAAGGGGTGGGCTCTTTTTCACCTCAGATGGTTTCTGGGGGTTGAGGTCTTTGGATAATCTTGTTCTCAGCAGCTACCAACATATGCGATCCTTCCTGCCCCCTCCTTGAGCCATCTTATATTTCATGCGACATATTGTACCTGTTTTTTCATTTTCTTAGTTGACTGCAGTGATGCCCACAAACTGGTCTTTAGAAACACCACTTTCAGTAAGATTTGTCACCTAATCTCAAATGGCTACACAGCAGATGTCTGTCTCTTAGGCAGTTATCAAGTCATGCTTAATATTTAGTGAAAAGTTAAAAAGCACTTTAAAAGAGCAGTTCAGCTGGCCTATTTTGGATGTCTTTCTGGGAAGTAAGGAGTTGAGAAATATTTCTCTCCATTGACTAGGAAGGTAGTACAGTACCAGGTGTATGCATTATACAAGTCTGCATGAGGTCAGATAAATTCTACTTTCGCAGGATCTCATAAAACTCTTCAGTTTGCTCTTTAGCCTTCAGCAAAGCCATCTTCCCAAGATTTTCATACAGATCTCTTTAACCGTTAATTAAAAGGTATATGTATACTCAATGCATTCCCAATGTTAGTGATATTGTTCAGTAGTGTCTTTCAGTGGATGGAGCACTAGATGAGGTTTTTGCTCTCGGGTCTCTCCCTGGCTCACTGGGGACTTCTCTCTTCCACTGTTTATCTTTTGTAAAGTAAGAACTAAAAAATCATAGCCACCTCCATTGAGACTAACTGGACTGTATAATTTTTTTTTGTTGTTGTTATTTTTTGAATCAGGCTTCTGCAGTATTTTCATGTTTAATTTTGGTATTATTATATAGGGAATTTATTTTGGGTCTTTGTGCTTGTCAGGTAGCAGAATCCTTGGTAACAGAGAAGAAAATATGTTAATTGTCTTTGTCCCACTCTCTGATGAAGTGTGTATGTTTTGTATTATCTTCATCATTCTCCTCTGGGTAAAAGACCTGCCTAAAGTATACGTAGGAAATCTGAATCCAGCTGGTTTCTGTCAGCACAGACCTCTCACAATGAGTTCAATCATGCCAACCTGTGGCCATATATTGGGGAAAAAGAAAAATCTATCTTTTCCCTATTATCGTCAGGGTTTACAAGAAGTGGGGGAGTAGAGAGAAAATCTTTCTCCATGCATGCCTTACAATGCTTTTGAGAAGTTACAGCCTTCCAAATGGTGCCCTTGTGCAACTCCATTGGACTCTGTGTAGTTGTTTTACAGAGACATATGGGAACTTTCTTGGACATTGGGAATCCCAGAGCACCATTAAGCCCATATACAACCTTCTCAGTCAGCAGGAGGCCAAAAAAAGAAAAAAATTTGCAGAACTTTTTTTTTTTCTCTAGTCTAGATTAGAGAAGAAAGATGAGGTGCAATGTCTGGATCCTCTAGAAGACAATTAGTGGAATGATTCACCATCAAAAAGTGCAGTCTCATCAAAACCAAGATGTTTCACAGAAATATGCTATCTTCAACAGGAGCTTTGGTGAGGAAAAATTTCAAACAAATTCCTCTGATGTTCCCATTTCATTTCACTAATATCAAGCAGTTGGCTTTCTAAGAGAAACATGAGTCATTTTGATAAGGTAAGTCACTTAAACATTATCATTCCAAATAATTTCATTTGGACTGTAATGCTAACATTTATTTTCACAACATATTATACTTCATGGATTCTGTTTAATATTTGAATATGAATTCAAATCTAAGCTAACCAAGGTGATAAATCAAATCTAAGAACTAAATAAGGTGAAATGTTTTGACATTTTAAAAAACAAATTAGGTCAACATTGTGTAAATTAAATTTTTGCTAGTCCCAACTGGCAATATGTCACAGTTTTTATTTTGCCTGTATTTTCAATTGTTTAGGTTTTTCTTGTGATTGAAATAGAGTTCTGACCTGTTCTAGTGGCATCTTTTCTACTGCCATTACTGCTGAAGCAATTTGGTTCTGGTGACAGTGGTGTCACAGAGAAGCCAAATGCAGCATGGCAATTAGTGCGGCTGCTGCTGCCTTGATAGAAAGAGATAATTTGATCATCCCTGCAGAGTGCTAAAAGATTTCCCATCTTACATTAATTTCCACTCAACTGCATATTGGGCAAAGAATAAGGTTAGACAGCTTCTTCCTAATATCCTTAGGGGTTATGAAAGCAATGCAGCCCCATTTTTTAAAAGTAGAAATTATCTGGCAGACAAACATGTAAGCCTGTAATCAGGAGACAAAATCTCTGAGACAACTGATGGGATTTCCTTCCCTGTCAGATTATCAGTCAGATATTGTAATTCAACCTGTGCTCCAGTGCACATAAAGAGAGATGGTATAGATTAGTCACTGTTATGTGTGTGGTTGTCACACTGTTTAACAATGCTGAACATCCCTGGGCTATGTGTACTCTTGTGGAGGGCCAGAGGTCCTCCTCCTAGTGATTAAGTGGCAGAACAAGGAGGACAAATCAAGGAAGTACTTTTACCCTGAGGCAGAAGAATTGATGCCCAGAGACAGCAACAGACTTGCCACGACCATAGTCAGCCTGTGGCAAAGTCAGAAACTCAGTTTAGAGCCCGAGACTATCACCGTTTATCAAACCATCTAGGAAAAAGAAATTTGGTACTTTTCTATTTTTCACCTAAAAATTAAATTAGTGAATGGAAATATATAGTAAATTTATATAAAAATTACTAATTTCATATTTTGGCATTCAGGTTTCTTTTCGTATGCTATAACCTGAACTGTCATTTACATTTCTGCTTGTTGAAGTGAACACGTAACCACATCCACTTGTGTGCACTGCAATATCTGATCTGTTCCCAACTCACCTCAAATAGGCATGTTTTCCTCTAACTCCAGTGAGAACCAGATTCAGAGCAACTGAAGATGGTTGTTTTCCCTCACAGAACAACTTCTACTTTAAGGATAGAATCAGGAAACCTAATGTTTTGCCAATATTTTTTAACCATCCCATGCCTCAGATAACAATGGACATGTTGGTAGAACAGACAAGAAAAGAGAATCACATGTGGACTGTTGCGTTTGAAAGGTTCCATCCAAAATTATTAGTAGAGACAAGAACTTAACTCAAGAGGAAAAAAACACCTTGAGAATGTTAATTCCACTTGAATCTTGAGACTTCTTCCTCATCATTCACAATTCCACTCTTTTGCAATCACATTCATTGCCCTACTTGCAAAGAACCAAGGCTCTTAAGTTCAGAGTGAGAACATTTCATTCCAATGTATTCAGTTTTACTGAATCTTATATTCAGTATTTTTCTCATGTCTTCAATCGTATTTGTCATTTACCTCTTCCTGCCTCCCAGCATAATATGTGACAAACATAGTACGTACTAGGTGATACACCTGTATGCTAATTAATGCTTTTTTGGCACACCAGAATTGCAGTGTGTTTACCATATTCCAAATAGGAAAGTGTCATTTGTAGTAATATAATGAAAAGAATCAGAGTTTTAAGTACTTCAAATTTTAAAACAGCCATAAACCAATGGTTATAGTGACTCAGACGATCTTACTACCTGTCTCTGACGGTAGCTAAATGCTTAGGGACACATAGAATAGAGTTAGGCTTCTCCCTTTACATCCTCCATCTTCCTACAGTCTGTGGCTTATGAAACTTATATAGCATTGTTTCCAGCATGTGGTTTTTATTAGCCCTCAGTAACATTTTTTTCAATTAATTTTTCTTGAATTCTTTGTATTGAGTCTCAACAACTTCCTGTGATAGGGAGTTTCCTGTTTTAACTGTATGCTGTACAAAACAGTATTCCCTGAAAATTTCATTTGCTTCGCCATAGCTCTTGTACTGCAAGACACAATGAATAATTGTTCCCAATTCACATTCCTCATATTGCTCATAATTTTAGGTACCTCTGTCATATACCTGTTCAATTGCTTTCCAAAATGCAGTGTTCTATCTATTTAATTTTTCCTCAGAGAGGAGCTGTACCACGCATTAGATGATAATTTTCTTTCTGTGTCTTTTCTACTAAGTAAGAGTTAGGGAAACAAATATTAATTACACTAGATATAAGAAAACAAGATGACTGAAGCAGAAAAAAATGTTGCTGCATATATAATGTGTGATTTGAAAGTAGCTGAGGGGTAGCTAAAAATAACAGGTCAGCAAAGTAACGCACAGATGCGATTTCAAGGAGGGTGAATGAAATGTTCATGAATTACACTATTGAAAACAAAATGTTAGCAGTATTTAAAAAGTGATTTGGCCTTGATTTAGTGCTGAAGTCAATAGCAACAGCGGTAGGCCAGTGTTACTGGTACACATGAAAATATCACTCCTAAGGACACTGCTATACTTTCAGCTCCCCTGACTGGCTTGTTCTGGATGTTGAATGCAACAAATAAAATGGAAAATATTCACTGAGCAGAGATGAACTCTGGCTTTGCTGTATTTTGCAGAAATAGAATAACATGTACTTTCACAAAGATCCACGCACAACTAATGCAGTGCCAACACAGTGATGTGTAGAATGTAGACCTGAGAGAACTCTGCAATAAAACATTTAATTTAATTAATTTAATTTTAATTATTCAGAGAGCAGGCATCTGAACTTTGAAAACCTGTTGTGAGCCTGGGTTACCTTTAGGTCCTACTCTGGGCAATAGTGCAGTATTTCTTTTCCCTCTTTTCAGCCCCTAAAATTTGGTTTCATTCAGATTTTGTATGTAGGGCTTCTAAATCTTGAAAATTGTCAAAGCTAGGAAAAAAGCTTCCCACCTGTATTCCTGAGCAAGGCAGACAGTGAGGATTACTCTGGAGGTGGGACAGCTTGAAGCAATGGCAATAAGAAGGACTGGAAAAGGCCAGATTTGGATATCTGCAAGCAGAGGCAGGGGTGGTTTGAACACAGTTAGGTGAGAATGTGAAGGAAGAAATAAGCTGGGAAGATTGGAATGCATTTTGAGAGGGGGGCAAGTCACCACTGCAGCCTTCTTCCCTCCCACGCTCACGTGTGCAGTGTTGCAGAAGTGAATGCTATATATGAAGAAGATACCTGAGTCACCTTCAAGGACAGAGGCCTTAAACGTGGCAGTGGTCACACAGTGATTGCAGGGTTATTCCAAAGAAACCTTGTTACATAGACATCAATATTTAGAAGGCAGATGTTTGTAGGCAATGGAAGCTAACTATCTGAGGGCTGCTAGAAAAATTTCAGGAGAAAGATGGGACTGACTGACAGAGATTGGAGTAATGCATAATATTTTCTAACATTAAAATATTGCTACAAAATGGAAATGTGCGGAGGGGCACAGAAGTGCAATGCCTTTGCCTGGACTAAGAAATATCAAACCCTTCAGACAGTTCCTCACATTTCCTTGCTTTGTAACCAATTTTGAACAGGTGGGTTAATGTCTTATGTTATTTTTCCAAACAAAGAAAATCTGAGCCCATAGTCTGTTATATGTGGTTAGAAAAAACGTGTGAGAGTCCTAAGAATGAAACAGAACAAAACCAAAAAGACTAAAGATCACATGAAAGTCAGTCAAAGAAGATGTATAATGTACTTACATATACAAGGTGATCAGCTCCTTGAATTCATTCAGCCTACAGCTGAATTCTTTTTCATGTCTGTATTTTCCTCACCACAGGGAGGAAACACGGACTCTGCAGCCCCTGCAGTCAAATACGGTTCTGTGGGACAGGGGGGAGAAGAAAGTAGAGAAACCTCAACAGGGAATTTCCAAATCTGTGAAGAATCAAGTAGAAACAGTTGCAAAGCATAGCATCAATTTATAGAAATTTAAACCTGATGGAGCAGAGTAGTAGAAGTGAGTATTACATAGAACTAGAGGGGAGCACAGCAATCAAAACGGTAAGCAACGCAGACAGCTCTAACCGCACATTTTCACCTGACTGCCTTAAACAAAACAGGCTTAGGATCCCCACTGCTCACTTCACCCTGGAATAGTCCTATTCCTTGTCTGAAAGCTGCTGTGCATCTGGCTGAGGACAGATACAATCCACACAAGGAGCAATCAGAGCTGAATGCCACACTTTTTCCTTGGTGAAGTTTCCTTGGAAAAAATACGTAATTTTTTAAAATAACTTGTTACTGCAAGAACCAGGAAGAAAAAGTCCCTGACAGGTTGACTGGAACTTCCCAGCTGTGGTAAAATCATCTACCCTCTGTACCCCCACTCCCCAAAAGCCAGCAGCATAGCTTGGGTGGGTGGAAAGGCACGTATCAGACCTTGGGGCCGAGAGAAGGGTACGAGCATCTGCCACGGGAGCTGCATCCAACCAGGAGCACTCCCCACTTTCTTCTCTGACAACAAAGCCCCAGTGCATGCTCTCACCAGGAGGGAGAAACAACTTCCATGTCTGGAAATTCCCATTTATCAAAGGCTGTCAACAGGGATGGGGTTGTCCGTGAGCATGAGACCCACATGAAGGCCTGGGGACAGCAAAGGCACCTGGCCTGTCCCCACCAGAGCATGCCTGCTCCAAAGCTTGGAGCTGCCTGTTGGAGAGGAGGCCACTCTACCTAGGGAAGGGAAGGGAAGGGAAGGGAAGGGAAGGGAAGGGAAGGGAAGGGAAGGGAAGGGAAGGGAAGGGAAGGGAAGGGAAGGGAAGGGAAGGGAAGGGAAGGGAAGGGAAGGGAAGGGAAGGGAAGGGAAGGGAAGGGAGAGGAAGGGAAGAGAAGGGAAGGGAAGGGAAGGGAAGGGAAGGGAAGGGAAGGGAAGGGAAGGGAAGGGAAGGGAAGGGAAGGGAAGGGAAGGGAAGGGAAGGGAAGGGAAGGGAAGGGAAGGGAAGGGAAGGGAAGGGAAGGGAGCTGCTAGGAGGGGAGCTTCCCTGGATTTGCTCTGGATTGGCAAGTGTTTCTGAAAATGCAGGTCTGTCTGTGCTGCCAGCCACAGCCTGGGCAGGAGAAGCTGTGTGATGGGAGCTGCTCACAGCAGCCAGACTGGAACCTGGCAGGAGACAGAGCTCTGCTCCCGGTCACACCACCCATGCTGAGCCTAGCACTCAGGGCCTTCCTCAGGCTTTGCTTTCCCCTGGGCAATGAGGGTGAGAGACACCCTGTCCTGGTGTGGCCCAGGGAATCTTCCTGTGGCCAGAAAGAAGGACAGAGCCTGTCACTCTTCCCACAGGGGCTGGCCACTGTCCTTCACTTCTGTCCTGGGGCTCCCCAGTGCCAGAAGGCCCCACAGAGCTTCAGGGCCAAGCAGATGCCTTTTGGGCATCTCCGAAGCCAAGGTGTGGCTGCCTCTTTGCTTCTGCAGATGCAGTTGTTTGCTACCCACTTAGTGGTGAAAACGGTTTCTCTTCATGGCACATGGACTGAACAGAATCCACTTCCCTGTTAGTCTGGGAGGACTTCAGGGAAACGAGGAAGTCACAGAATGCACGCAGGTATGAGGAAAGTGAAAAGGAGCCATGTCAAGGTTTTTCTGCTGTTTCAGATCTGAACTCTGACAGTTGTTTGAATCCCAGCACCAAAGTCAGTTTTGTTTCCTCCAAGCTGCACAGCTTTTCACCAGCAAAAGTGAGTTGGGCTGAGCTGGACTTCAGGATAACTTGACTCCTTTCTTTTTTAATTGTGTGCCTACAGTTTCCTTTTTTTCCAGCAATTTCTCTCTTTCTTCCCCCCCAGTTCCATCCTCTTTCAAAGGTAATTATGATTTGACTTTCTGGACAGATCATCAAGTAGGTAGACAGAGGATATACATATAGTCTGGTCTATACCTTCAGAGCTGTAGGCTGAGCTATTCTACCTTTAAAGGCTAGATAGAGCTGGGCTATGGGTAGAGTTACTGTTTTCCAGTTATTATTTCTTTTGGGGTCCTGTGACAGTGATGGTAAGGTCATCAGCCTGCAGCTCTGCAGCAGTTAAAACTAGCACTGAAAGAGTTTTGATGGCAGATGCTGTTCTGTGTGTTTCATTTTCAATAATCATTTCATTGAGCTGGAATTATTTCTGTGTGATTAGGTGATGAGGTTCTTCTTGCACCAGTTTTCTGTTTCTGGAGCATGTCCTGACAGCATTTGTCATCCAGAGCTTTCCGATCTGTTCCCAAGAGAAGTGATGGCCACGATGTGGAACGACTCCTGTGAGTAATGGCTTCACCAGTAGGCTTGGATTTAGTGAATCCCCATGGACAAACAGATATAGCATAGATATATTCTCTTCCTCTTCCCTGTTCTTCTTCTTCCTCCTCCTGCTCCTCCTCCTCTGGTTCTTCCTCCTCCTCCTCCTTCTTCTCCTGTTCTTCTTCATCTTGTTCTTCCTCCTCCTCCTGTTCCTCCTCCCCCCTTCTGTTCCTCCTTATCCTCATCCTCCTCCTGCTGTTCATCCTCTTCCTCCTCCTGTTCTTCCTCCTCCTGTTCTTCCTCCTCCTGTTCTCATTTCTCCTTGTCCTCCTCCTCCTTTTCTTTCTCCTCCTTTTTTCCTTCCTCTTCATCCTTTTCTTTATTTCCCTCCTCCTGTTCCTCCTCCTGTTCCTCCTCCTCCCCCGCTTCTTCTCCTGTTTGTCTTCCCCTTGTTCCTCCTGCTCTTTTTCCTCCTCCAATTTCTCCTCCTCCTCCTGTTCATTCTCTTCCTCCATTTCTCCTTCCTCTACCTCCGGTTCTTCTTCCTCCTCCTCTTGTCCTTCCTTTTCCTTGTTATGTTCCTTCTCATACTTCTCTTCCTGCTCTTGTTCTTCCTGTTCTTCTTGTTCTTTCTCATGTTCTTCATCCTGTTCTTCCTACGGTTCTTCCTCCTACTTCTGTTCTTTTTCTTTCTCCTCCTTTTTGTCTTCATCGCAGTTTTTCCTCCACCTCTTCTTCCTCTTCCTTATTCTCCTTCTCTTTCTCCTCCTCCTCCTCATACACCTCTGCATGTTTATCCTCTGCATGTTCAACCTCCTCCTGTTCTTGTTCTTCCTAGTCCTTCTCCTTATACCCCCCCTTCTCCTCCTCCTCCAACTCATCCTCCTCCTATTTCCTTCTGTTTTTCTTCTTCCTCTTCCTGTTATTCTGTTTACCCTCCTGTTCTTTATCCTCGTCCTCCTGTTCTTTGCTTTTTTCCCACCTTCTCCTATTCTACTTCCTCCTCTTCCTTCTCCTTCCCCTTCCTTCACCTCCTTCTCCTGTTCTTCACCCTCTTCCTCCTCCTCCTCTTCATCTTCTCCTACCTCACTCATATTCCTCTTTTTCTTTCTCCTCCTCATCATCGTGTTCTTTCTCCTGTTCTTCCTTCTCCTTCTTCTCCTATTCTTAATGTTCTTCCTCTTATTCCTTCTCCTCCTCTTCTTCTTTCTCTTCCTCCTCATCCCCCGTTCCCCATCCGTTCTTCTTCCTTCTCCTCCTTCTCCTCCTCTTCCTTGTCTTATTCCTTTTCCTTTTCCTATTTCTCCTCCTCTTGCTCGTTTCTCATCTTTCTCCTCCTCATCCTATTCCTTTTCATCCTCATCCTATTTTTTCCTCCTCCTTATCCTCATCTTCCTTCTTGTGTTCCTCATTCTCCTCTTCCTCCTCCACCTTTTCCTCCAACTTCTACTCATCCGTTTCCTTTTGTTTCTCCTCATCCTTTTCTTGCACTTTCTCCTTGACTTGAGATTCAGTAAGGCTCAGTGCCGGGTCCTGCACTTGGATCATAACAACCCTATGCAACGCTACAGGCTTGGGGAAGAGTGGCTGGACAGCTGCCCAGCAGAAAAGGACCTGGGGGTGTTGGCTGACAGCCAGCTGACTATGAGCCCGCAGTGTGGCCAAGAAGGCCAGTAGCATCCTGGCTTGTATCAGAAATAGTGTGTCCAGCAGAACTAGGGAGGTGATAGTGCCCCTGTACTCGGCACTGGTGACGCCGCACCTGGAATACTGTGTTCAGTTTTGGGCCCCTCACTACAAGAAGGGCATTGAGATGCTGGAGAGTGTCCAGAGAAGGGCAATGAAGTTGGTGAAGGGTCTAGAGCACAAGTCTTATTAGGAGCGGCTGAGGGAGCTGGGGTTGTTTAGTCTGGAGAAGAGAAGGCTGAGGGGACACCTTATTGCTCTCTACAGCTACCTGAAAGGAAGTTGTAGCGAGGTGGGGATCGATCTTTTTTTCCCAAGTAACAAGTGATAGGACAAGAGGAAATGGCCTCAAGTTGTGCCAAGGGAGGTTTAGACTGGTTATTAGGAAAAATTTCTTCACTGAAAGAGTAGTCAGGCATTGGAACAGGCTGCCGAAGGAAGTGATGTTTAACAAAAGTAGAGGTGGTGCTTAGGGACCTGGTTTAGTGGTGGACTTGGTAGTTTTAGGTTAACAGTTGGACTCAATGATCTTAAGGGTTTGGCCAACCTAAATGATTCTGATTCTGACACACGTCCTGAGCACAGAGTGCAATGTACAGTGTTCACATACACACAGAGTGCATGCATATGATCAGAGGATGGAATGCCTCTCCTATGAAGAAAGGCTGAGAGAGTTGGGGTTGTTCAGCCTGGAGAAGAGAAGGCTCCCGGGAGACCTTATTGTGGCCTTTCAATACTTAAAGGTGACTTGCCAGGCAAAGCATACACCAGGGTATGTTTGGGCAGTTGTGACAGGGCTGCCTGTGCTGCTGGGGGTTGACTTGTAGCACGCTCCTACCTGGCAGGTGCCAGTGCCACCCTGTGGATAGCCAGCACACAAGTTGTGGGCGTGGATGGCCCCTCTATACCACCGGCTGCTGTTACAGAGGTTGACATCAATGAGGCGGACCTTGGCCTCCTGCAGGATATCAGCTGATCCTCCAGCTGTGAGCACAGAAAGGAATTAACACCCAGCAGCTCGTTGCCAGTTCTCCTCCCCTGTCTGGGTGAACCTCTTCCCTAGGGCTTGGCTGTGCATCTTGAGAGGCATTGTACTGATGTTTCCCTTCTGTCTTGCTTTGCGTAATGGGTCAGGCCCATCTCTCTACAGGCATATGTCTGTGCAGCCTGACTCTGGCTTTTGCCTCTGCTCTCAGGAAGACTAGCCCATCTCTCCAGTGTGCTAAGCTTGCACTCAGGACATGAGCACTTTTTGGGAGCTCACATCTTGCAGTCAGGGGGAACCCCAACCACTGATGTAGCAGGTTGTCAGCTCTGACACTGTCAGTGAGGTGTTGGGCACACAGGCAAGCTGTATGTAGTAGCTGCACTGGACAGGCTGATCCAATTCCGGCAACACAATGTCATTCCTCTCTGAGATATTACTATAATGTTTGTGAATCAGTAGCCGCTTAATATTGCGCACTTGGGCCTCAGGGCCCAGCTGAGTCAACTGGATGTCCCCGATCACCATGTGCCACATTGTGATGTGCCTGGAAGGCAGATGGAGAGAGGAGTCAGAGGAGGTGGAGCCATGTGTTGCAGCAGCGCAGCAGTTCCCTGCCTTCTGCTTCACAAGAGAGAGAGGAAAGCAGTGCTACAGAGGGTGCGACTGCTCTAGCATGTCTTAGGCATGAGGAATGTCGAACTGGAGGTTGCTAGGAAGCAGTGGAATGAGCCCAGCCTTCTCCTGAGCAGTCTTTCAGCTGGGCTCTGGACCTGGCACTGGGTGTACTGCAAGGAAACGGGATGGGAGCAGCGCATGGTGCTGCAGACAGGGCACCTGGTAGTGTTGAGGGGATATGCCCTTTCTTTGGTCCTCCTTACCTTGCCTTGAAGCAGTGAGCTGCTGTGAGGACCCACTGTGGGCTGATGAGGGACCCTCCGCATATATGCCCCATGCCTATTTTCCAGGGATGCTGGATGCTGACGATCCAGCACCAGGCTTGGCTGTGCATCTCTGCCACCCACGACGTGCTGTAGTGAGAAGCCGTAGGCTGGAGCCCACACGTCTCTCTGTAACCAGAAACTCATTACTGCCCTGCTCAATGGCTTGCTGATGTTCAGGCTGAAGGTCAGCCGTCTTCCCTCCCCACAAGGGGTTGCATGGACAGCAGGGCCAGGGAATCCTGTGGTGTATGCATGCGTCTGTCTGCCCGCCTCTGTTTCTGCTTTAGCCCCGTAGATGAGTTGTCCCAGCAGCCTGGGTGCTGGCAAGGAACTGACATTCCCACATGGGGTTTGGGAAGCAGTGGTGTGGCCACAGGGGACAAGCAGGCACCCTCCAATGAACCCCATAAGGATTGCCCAAGCTCCCTCCCGGAGCCTTGGGCCACTTACACACAGTTGTCCCATGTGCCATTTGCAGGCCAGCACTTAGCCAGCAGGATGAGGAGAGGGAACAAATTCACCAGTGCCAGTGGCGTGTGGCAGCTGCAAGAACTGAGGGCCCATCGCTACCAGTGGAGCAGCCAATGTAGTGCCTGCAGTACTCACATTGCCTGCGGTGCCCTTGGCCCCAGGGCTGATGTCACAGAGTTGCTGTTTCTGGCTGCTGGGCATGGCGGCCTCTCGGGGTGGGTGGGGCAACATGGGGGGTTCCAAGCAGGAGGTGAGGCAGAAGCTGGGATTGGACACCCGCAATAGACCCCCGCTGAATGCTCTGTTTTCAGGATGAGGTGTGACGGATGCGCTCGACCCCTTGACCAGACTGATGGTGGTTTGGTGCGGGCTCCAGAAGAGGTAAAGGCCTGAGCCGTAGCCAGGCGATGAACTCTAGTTTCAACCTGTTCTTTGAAAAGCCACAAACGAGCAGAAGGATGCAGTGAGCATTGATGCATATGAGCTGGAAACACCTGTCATGTGATTAACACATGAACAGCAGGTGGCTTTTCAAGACTCATTTATAAAGGAACAAAGAAAGTTGTGGGAATAAGGAATCTCCTGTGTACCTTTTCCATCGCATGTAACTTGACTACAAGCCAACCACTTTATCCTATAAATATGACAGCCTAAGTAAGCCTTCTTTGAGCTCTCCCTGCTAGGCAGTGTGGCTGCATGGCAGTGATCTCCCCTTGAGCTGGGACGCCTCTCAAGATTGCTCCTCAAGGTAGAGAGACCTTTTACCAACGACAGATCTTTGGTAAGTGACCGACATTGAGCCTAACCTTGTAGTATGGTAACTTTGATTTTGTCTTGATAACTTTGTTTGCATGCTGAATTGAGGCTAATGGAACATTACATAAACTTTGCATGTACAGTCCCTTAGAGATAAATAGTTGACCAAGTCTGAGACTAAGATTGGACCTAGCTGCACCCAAGCTCCATCAGGAGTTTAGAAAGCAAGGGGGTCTACTCTGAACCTCGTGACTCAACAGGAGGGTCTTCCTTTCTCTTTGCATCTCCAGTCTCTCATGAATCATTCTAACTCAAGTGTAACTGATTTTTCCTTTGTATGATTCTTCCATGCAGTAATCAATAGTGAACCTTACCATCAAACTTTGTTAAGTCGCACTTTTACAACATCATATTAAAACCACTTTTGCTAATACCTTTGTCAGTGATTCCTTAAGCATTCTAAATCACCCGTTCACAACACTGTATGTCACTGAACTATTTTCTCCTCTGTTCATTTAAAACCTAGATCTCATTAAATACTTCCCAGGTGTCAAGTCCTGAGCCAGTAAAGCACTGTGAGAAGTCAGCACTATTCCAGTTGGCAGAGGTAAAGTTATATCCATTAGCATCACAATGGGAAGATGTGTGTATCTTTTCCCCCAAAGAGTACGAATTGTGTAAGCATTGCTCTAGTATCAAATTTATTATTTCTAGAAGCATAAATTAGTAAATAATGGAATTGTAAGAGAATCAAGCAGTGGCAATGGCTCTAGGGACCTAGCTTTTCTTTATACACCTGTTAATGTGCATAGTTTCTTGAAGACCACACAGAAAGTTACGCTTCTTTTTAGAAAAATTAGCCTTATAACTATAATAAAAACAATGCTCAGGAGAATAGCAAAGACAAGAGACAACGTCATTCTTCTTAATGAGGAGCTGGGTAACAGGATTCAAAACGTAAAGCTTTGGTTGGGGAAGTTTAAGTTGGATATTAGGAAAAACTTCTTCACCGAAAGGGTAGTCAGGCATTGGAACAGGCTGCCCAGGGAAGTGGTTGAGTCTCCGTCCCTGGAGGTATTTAAAAGATGGGTAGACATGGTGCTCAAGGACATGGTTTAGTGATGGACTTGGCTGTGACAGGTTAACGGTTGGACTCGATGATCTTAAGGGTCTTTTCCAACCTTAACGATTCTATGATTCTATGACTGGAAGGTGCATTGCTGAATTGGGGACCAAGAATAAGAAGAGAAAAGTAGACTTTTAGATCATCAGAGATCTCTATGAAGAGTTGAAAGTTGAAGTAGTGTATTAAATTCTGAAATTGGCAGCTGCCAGCAGTAATCAAGAGTACTAGGTCAGGTTTTCCAACAGTCCTAGCAATTCTCTGTGAGTCTTAAATATACCTCGTAGAGGTCTCCCCTTTGATATGGATGAATTACTCAAAAACCTTTGAGGCATGGTGTGCAAATATTCTTTTTGATGATTGAGAGATGAAGAAACATGCTGCATTCCAGGTAGATAAGAGAGGATGCTAGCACCTTGCTTGTACACTGTTTTTGCCTTCCTCCCCCCCCCCCCCCCCTTCAAAATCACTTCCTATTTCAGTGAGGAAAATGGTTCTCTCAATCCCATCTAGTGGCATCCAGCCTTATATTCTTGCTGGTG